>NC_045452.1:68971932-68982320 GCF_002776525.5 Piliocolobus tephrosceles
CTCCCAGTTAGGCTACTCAGGGGTCAGGGACCCACTTGAGCAGGCAGGCTGCCCCTTCTCAGATCTCAACCTCCGTGTTGGGAGATCCACTGCTCTCTTCAAAGCTGTCAGACAGAGTCGTTCACGTCTGCAGAGGCTTCTCCTCCTTTAGCTGAGCCCCTCCCCCAGCCTCACTGCTGCCTTGTGGTTAGATTGCCGCAGACTGCTGTGTTAGCAAGGAGGGAGGCTCCGTGGGTGTGGGACCCTCCGGCCAGGTGTGGGGTATATTCTCCTGGTGTGCCGGTGTGCTTACCGCGCAGTATTGGGTTGGGAGTTACCCGATTTTCCAGGTGTTGTGTGTCTCAGTTCTCCTGGCTAGGAAAAGGGACTCCCTTCCCCCTTGCACTTCCCAGGTGAGGCGATGCCTCGTCCTGCTTCAGCTCTCGCTGGTCAGGCTGCAGCAGCTGACCAGCACCGATTGTCCTGCACTCCCGAGTCAGATGACCCCAGTACCTCAGTTGAAAATGCAGAAATCACCGGTCTTCTGTGTCACTCGCGCTGGGAGATGGAGACTGGAGCTGTTCCTATTCGGCCATCTTGCTCCGTCCCCCCCTTTGCAGATTTCTCAACAACAATGTTGGCAAACTGCTCAATGAAAGGCAAGGTGTAATTCTGTGACATGAATTCACAAATCACAAAGAAGTTTTGCAGAAAGTTTCTTTCTAGTTTTTATCTGGGGGTATTTCCTTTGTCACTGTAGACTTCAATGCAATCCAAAATATCCCTTCTCAGATTCCCAAAACAGTGCTACGAAGGAAACTGATTCATGAAAAGAATCGTGTAACTCTGTGAGAAAAATTCAAAATCACAAAGTGGTTTCTCAGAAAGCTTCTTTATATTTTTTACCTGAGGATATTTCCTTTGTCACCATAGGCTTGAATGCACTCTCAATTATCCTATTGCACATTCCACAAAAACAGGGTTAGCAAACAGCTGTAGGAAAAGAATGGAGTAACTCTGTCAGATGAATTCATCCATCACAAAGTAGTTTCTCAGAAAGCTTCTTTTGAATTTTTTCTTTGAGTATTTCCTTTGTCACCATTATCTTCAATGCGACCCAAAATATTCCTTCTTAGATTCCTCAAAAAGAGGGATACCAAACTCGTCCAAGGAAAGAATCATGTAACTCTGTACGATGAATTCAGAAAGCACAAAGCAGTTTCTCAGAAAGCTTCTTTCTAGCTTTTGTCTGAGGATATTTCCTTTTTCACCATAGGCCTCAATTCATTTGTGAATATACTTTTGCAGATTCCACAAAAATGGTGTGAGCAAACTGCTCCATGAAAAGAAAGGTGAAAATCTGTGAGACGAATTCACATATCACAAAGCAGTTTCTCAGAAAGCTTCTTTTTGGTTTCTGTCTGAGGATATTTCCTTTGTCATCATAGGCTTCAATGAGCTCCCAAGTATATTATTGCAGATTCCTTGAAAACAGTGTTAGCAAACTGCTGCAAGAAAAGAATCATGGAAATCTGTGCCATGAATTCACACATCACAAAGCAGTTACTCAGAGAGCTTCTTCCTAGTTTTTATCTGAGGATATTACCTTTGTCATCATAGGCCTCAATGTGCTCCCAAATATCCCTTTGTAGATTTTACGAAAAGAGTGTGATCAAACAGCTCAATGAAAAGAACAGTGTAACTCTGTGAGATTAATTCACACATCACAAAGCAGTTTCACAGAAACCTTCTTTTTGGTTTTTATCAAAGATTATTTCCTTTATCACCATAATCCTGCATGCACTCCCAAATATCCCTTTGCAGATTCCACAAAAACTGTGTTAGCGAACCACTCCATGAAAAGAAATGTGCAATGCTGTGAGATACATTCACACATCACAAAGAACTTTCTCAGAAAGATCCTTTCTAGTTTTTATCTGAGGATATTTCCTTTGTCATCACAGGCTTCAATGCGTTCTCAAATATCCCTTCTCAGATTCATGAACAAGACTGCACCCAAACTGATCCATGAAAAGAATCGTGTAACTATGTGAAATGAATTAACACATGGCAAAGTTATTTCTCAGGCAGATTCTTTCCAGTTTTTATGTGAGGATATTTCCTTTGTCACCAAAAGCTTCAGCTTGCTGTGAAATATCCTACTGCAGATTCCAATAGGAATTTCATTGAGCAAGCTGCTCAATGAAAAGAACAGTGTAACTCTGTAAGATGAATTCACGCATCACAAAGCAGTTTCTCAGAAAACTTCTGTTAGTTTTTACCTGAAAATACTTCCTTTTCCATCACAGGCATCAAATTGCTTCCAAAAATCCCTTTGCAGATTCCACGAAAACAAGGTTAGCAAACTGCACCAGGAAAAGAAAGGTGTAGCTCTGCGAGATGAATTGACACAACACAAAGCAGTTTCTTAGAAAGATTCTTTTTGGTTTTTAACTGAGGATATTTCCTTTGTCACCATAGGCTTCAATGCACTATCAAATATTCTATTGTAGATTTCACAAAAACGGTGTTATCAAACTGCTCAATGAAAAGAATGGTGTAACTCTAAGATGAATTCATACATTGCAAAGCAGTTTCTCAGAAATGTTTCTAGTTTTTATCTCAGGATATTTCCTTTTGCGCTATAGGCCTCAATGCACTCCCAAAAAATCCCTTCGCAGATTCAAAGAAAACAGTGTTAGCAAATGGTTTCATGAATAGAGAAGTATAAATCTGTGACACGAATTCAAACATCACAAAGAATTTTCTAAGAAAGATTCATTCTAGTTTTTATCTGAGGATATCTCCTTTGTCACTATAGGCTTCAGTGCAATGCAAAATATATTTTCTCTGATTCCCCAAAAACGGTGCTGCCAAACTGATCCATGAAAAGAATCATGTAACACTGTGAGATGAATTAACACATCACAAAGCAGTTTCTCAGAAAGTTTCTTTCTAGTTTTTATATGAGGATATTTCCTTGGTCACCATAAGCTTCAATGCACTCCAAAATATCCCATTGTAGACTCCAGGAAAACAATGTTAGCAAACAGCTCAATGAAATGAACAGTGTAAATCTCTTAGATGAATTCACACATCACATAGCAATTTCTCTGAAAATTTCCTTCTACATTTTCTCTGAGGATATTTCCTTTTTCACCACAGGCCGCTATGCACTCCCAAACATCCTTTTGCAAATTCCACGAAAACTGTGTTAGCAATCTGCTCCCGGAACAGAAAGGTGATACTCTGTGAGATAAATACACACATCACAAAGAAGTTTCTGAGAAAGCTTCTTTCTAGTCTCTATCTGAGGATATTTCCTTTGTCACCATAGACTTTGAAGTGATCCAAAATATCCCTTTTCAGATTCCCCAAAAACAGTACTGCCAAGTTGCTCCATGAAAAGAATGGTGTGTCTATGTGTGATGAATTCACACATCACAAAGCTGTTTCACATACAGCTTCTTTCTCGTATTAATCTGAGAATGTTTCCTTTTTCTCCATATTCTTCAAAGCACTCTGGAATATCCCATTGCAGATTCCAATATTAGCAAACTGATCCATGAAAGAAAAAGTGTAAATCCATGAGATGAATTCACACATCACAAATCAGTTGCTTAGAAAGATTCTTTTTGGTTTTTCTCTGAGGATATTTCCTCAGTCACCACAGGCTTCAATGTGCTCCCAAATATCCTATTGCAGATTCCATGAAAACAGTGTTAGCAAACTTCTCCATGAAAATAAAGTTGCAACTCTGTGAGATGAATTCACACATTACAAAGAACTTTCTCAGAAAGATTCTTTCAATTTTTTATCTTACGATATTTACTCTGTCACCACAGGCTTAAATGCTATTTAAAATATCCCTTCTCATATTCCCCAAAAACAGTGCTACCAAACTGCTCCATGAAAACAGTGCTGTGACTCTGTGTGTTGAATTCACACATCACAAACCTGTTTCTCAGAAAGCATCTTTCCAGTTGTTATCTGAGGATAGTTCCTTAGTCACTATAGACTTAAATGATATCCCAAATATCCCTTCTCAGATTCCCCAAAAAAAGTGCTATCAAACTGATCCATGAAAAGAATCGTGTAACTCACTGAGATGACTTCACAAATCACAAAGCAGTTTCTCAGAAAATATCTTTCTAGTTTTTGTCTGATTATGTCTCATTTTTCACAGCAAGTTTCAATGTGCTCTGGAATATCTCATTGCATATTCCAAGAAAACAGTTTTTAAAAGCTCCTCATTGAAAGGAAGAATGTAACTCTGTGAATTGAATTCTCACATCACAAAGCAGCTTCTCAGAAAGCTTCTTTTTGGATTTTTCTGTGAGGATATTTCTTTTGTCATTTTAGGCTTCAATGCACTCCCAAATATTCTAAGACAGATTCTTCGAAAAAGTGTTATCACACTGCCCAAAGAAAAGAATGGTGTAACTCTGTGAGATGAGTTCACACATCACTAAGCAGTTTCTCAGAAAGCTTCTTTTTTTTTTCCTATAAGGATATTTCCTTTTTCACTATAGGTCTCAATGCATTCCCAAATATCCCTTTGCAGATACCAGGAAAGCAGTGTTAGCAAACTGCTCCATGAAAAGAAAGGTGTAACTCTGTGAGATGAATTCACACACCACAAAGAACTTTCTCAGATAGCGTCTTCCTAGTTTTTATCTGAGTGTAACTCTGTAAAGGTGTAACTCTGAGAGATGAATATGTCCTTAGCCACCACAGACTTCAATGTGATCCAAAATATCCCTTCTTAGATTTCCCAATAACAGTGCTACCAAACTGATCCATGAAAAGAAAGGTGTAACTCTGTCAGATGAATCAACACAACACAAAGCAATTTCTCAGGCAGCTTTTTTCTAGTTTTCATATGAGGGTATTTCAGTTGTCACGATAAGCTTCAATGCACTCTGAAATGTCCCATTGCAGATTCCAAGAAAACAGTGTTACCAAACTGCTCAATGAAAACAACAGTGTAATTTTCTGATGAGAATTCACACATCATAAAGTACTTTCTCTCATAGTTTCTTTCTAGTTTTTGTCTAAGGATATTCCCTTTTTCACACTAAACTTCAATGTGCTCCAAAATATGACATTGTAGATTCCAAGAAAACAGTGTTAGAAAACTGCTCCATGAAAACAACAGTGAAACTCTGTGCATTGAATTCAAACATCACAGAGCTGATTCTCAGAAATCTTCTTTCTAGTTTTTCTATGAGGATATTTCCTTATTCACTATAGGCCCCAATTCGCTCCCAAGTGACCATTTGCAGATTCTACGAAAACAGTGTTAGCAAACTTCTCCATGAAAAGAAAGTTGTATAATTGTGAGATGAATTCACCCATCACAAAGAACTTTCTCAGAAAGCTTCTTTATAGTTTTTATGTGAGGATATTTCCCCTGTAACCATAGGCTTCAAAGTGATCCAAAACATCCCTTCTCAGATTCCCCAAAAACAGTGCTATCAAACTGATCCATGAGAAGAATCGTGTAACACTGTGCAATGAATTCATAAATAAGATAGCCATTTCTCAGAATATTTCTTTCTAGTTTTTGTCTGAGGATATTTACTTTTTCACCATTAGCTTCAATGTGCTCCGAATTATCCCTTTGCAGATACCAAGAAAACAGTTTTAACAGGATTATAAATAAAAAGAACAGTGTAACTCTGTGAGATGAATTCACACACCTCAAAGCATTTTCTCAGAAAGCTTCTTTCTAGTTTTTATCTGAGGATATTTCTTTTTTCACTAGAGACCTCAATGAGATCCCAAGTATCACATTGTAGTTTCCATGAAAAGAGTATTAGCAAAATGCTCAATGAAAAGAATAGTGTAACTCGGTGAGATGAATTCACACATCACAAAGCAGTATCACAGAAAGTTGCTTTGTAGTTTTTATCTGAGAATATTTCCTTATTTATTATATTCCACAATGTGCTGTCAAAAATAACTTCGTAGATTCCACGAAAACGGTGTTATCAATCTGTTCAATGAAAAGAATGCCATACCCATGTGAGACGAATTCAAACATCACAAAGCAGTTTCTTAGAAAGCTTTCTCTAGTTTTTATCTGAGAATTTTTCCTTTTTCACTATAGGCCTAAATGCACTTCCAAATATCTCATTACAGATTAAATGAAAACTGTGAAAGCCAACTGCTGCATAACAGAAAAGGTGTAACTCTGTCAGATAAATTCACATATCACAAAGACCTTTCTCAGAAAGCTTCTTTCTGGTTTTATCTGAGGATAATTCCTTTGTCACCATAGGCTTCAATGCATGCCCAAATTCCTATTGCAGATTCCACGAAAAAGTGTTATCAAACTGCTCAATGAAAAGAACGGCATAGCTCTGTGAGATGAATTCACACCTCACAAAGCAGTTTCCCAGAAAGCTTCTTTCTAATTTTTATCTGAGGATATTGCCTTTTTCACTTTAGGCCACAATGGACTCCCAAATATCCTTTTACTGGTTCCAGGAAAACAGTGTTAACAAACAGATACTTGAAAAGAAAGGTGTAACACTGTGAGATGAATTTCCACATCACAAGGAAGTCTCTGAGAAAGCTTCTTTATAGTTATTATTTCAGGATATTTCCTTTGTCACCACAAGCTTGAATGTGATCAAAAATATCCCTTCTCAGATTCTCCAAAACAGGGTTACGAAACTGATCCATGAAAAGTATAATGTAACTCTGTGAGCTGCACTAATGCATCACAAAGCGGTTTCTCAGAAAGTTTCCTTCTAGTTTTTTTTATGAGGATATTAACTTTGTCACCATAAGCTTCAATGCACTCCACAATATCCCCTTGCAGATTCCATGAAAACAGTGTTAGCAACTGCCCCATGAAAAGAAAGGTGTAACTCTGAGAGATGAATTCACATATCAAAAGCAATTTTTCAGACAGCTTCGTTCAAGTTTTTATTTGTGGATATTTCCTTTGTCACCATAATCTTCAATGTGATCCAAAATATCCCTTCTCAGATTCCCCAAAAACAGTGATACAAAACTGCTCCATGAAATGAATCATGTAACGCTGTGAGATAAATTAACATATCTCAAAGCTTTTTCTCAGAAAGCTTCTTTTTAATTTTTACATGAGGATAGTTTCTCTGTCACCAAAGGCCAAAATGTGATCCAAAATATCCCTTCTCAGATTCCCCAAAAACAGTGTTACCAAACTGCTCCATGAAAAGGATCGTGTAACTCTATGACATGAATTCACACATCACAAAGCAGTTTCTCCGAAAGTTTCTTTCTAGTTTTTATCTGAGGATATTTCCTTTGTCACCATTAGCTCCAATGCACTCCATAATATCCCATTGCAGATTCCAAGAGAACAGTGTTAACAAACTGCTTAATGAAAAGAACAGTGTAACTCTGTGTGATGAATTCACACATCACAAAGCAGTTTCTCAGAAAATTTCTTTCTAGTTTTTATCTGAAGATATTTTGTTTTTCACTATAGGCCTCAATACGTTCCCAAATATGCCTTTGGAATTCCATGAAAACACTGTTAGCAAACTGCTCCATGAACAGAAAGGTGTAACTCTGTAAGATGAATTCACACATCATGAAGAACTTTCTCAGAAAGCTTCTTTCTTGTTTTTATCTGAGGATATTTCCTTACTCACCATATTCTTCAATGTGATCCAAAATATCCCTTCTCAGTTTCCACAGAAACAAAGACATAAAACTGAATCATGAAAATAATCATGTAATACTATGAGATGAATTTACATATCCCAAAGCTGTTTCTCAGAAAGTTTCTTTCTTTTTTTGTCTGAGCATATTTCCTTTCTCACTATAATCTTCAATGCGCTCTGAAATATCCCATTGCAGATTACAAGAAAACAGTGGTAGCAAACCTCTCAATAAAAAGAACAGTGGAACTCTGTGAGATGAATTCACACATCACAAAACAGTTTCTCAGAAAGCTTCTTTCTACTTTTTATCTGAGGATATTTCCTTTTTACCATAGGCCTCAATGCCCTGCCAAATATCCCTTTGCAAATTCCACAAAAACAAGGTTAGCAAGCAGCTCCATGAAAAGAAAGGTGAGAGAAATTCACACATGACAAATAACTTTCTCAGAAATCTTCTTTCTAGTTTTTATCTGAGGATTTTTCCTTTGTCACCATAGGCCTCAATGCAATCCTAAACATCCCTTCTTAAATTCCCCAAAAACAGAGCCAACAAACTCATCCATGAAACGAATCGTGTAACTCTGTGAGATGAATTCACAAATCAGAAAGCAGTTTCTCAGAATGTTTCTTTCTAGTTTTTGTCTGAGAATATTTACTTTTTCACAGTAAACTTCAATGCACTCTGAAATATCACATCGTAGATTCCAGGAAAACAATTTTAGCAAACTGCTCAATGAAAAGAACAGGGTAAATCTGTGAGTTGAATTCACACATCACAAAGAAGTTTCTCAGAAACCTTCTTTTTGGTTTTTCTATGTGGATATTTTCTTTGTCGCCATAAGCTTCAATGAACTCAGAAATATCCTACTGCAGACTCCACGAAAACAGTTATCAAACAGCTCAAAGAAAGGACGGTGTATTTCTGTGAGATGAATTCACCCATCAAAAACCAGTTTCTTAGAAAGCTTCTTTCCAGTTTTTATCTCAGGATATTTTCTTTTTCACCATAGACCTCAATGTGATTCAAAATATCCCTTTGCGGATTCCATGAAAACAGTGTTAGCAAACTGCTAAATGAAAACAAAGGTCTAACTCTGTGAGATGAATTAATACATCACAAAGAACTTTCTCAGAAAGCTTCTTTCTAGTTTTTATCTGAGGATATTTCCTTTGTCACCACAGGCTTCAATGTGATCCAAAATATCCCTTCTCAGATTACCCAAAAACAGTGCTACCAAACTGCTCCATGAAAAGAAAGGTGTAACTCTGTCAGATGAATTCACACATCAGAAAGCAGTTTCTCAGAAAGTTTCTTCCTAGTTTTTGTCTGAGGATATTTAATTTTTAACAGTAGGCTTAAATACACTGCAAAATATGTCATTGCAGATTCCAAGAAAACTGTTATCAAACTGCTCTATGAAAAGAACAGTGTAACTCTGTGAGTTGAATTCACACATCACTAAGCAGTTTCTCACAAAGCTTCTTTCTCATTTTTTTATTAGGAAATTTCTTTTATCACTATAGGCCTCAATGCGCCTGCAAATAACCCTTGTAGATTGCACAAAAACTGTGTTAGCAATCTCTTCCATGAAAAGGAAAGTGTTTCTCTATAAGATGAATTCCAACATCCCAGAAAACTTTCTCAAAAAGCTTCTTTCTACTTTTTGTCTGAGGACATTTCCTTAGTCACCATAGGCTTCAATGTGATCCAAAATATCCCTTCTCAGATTCCCCAAAAACAATGCTACCAAACTACTCCATGAAAAGAATCATGTAACTCTGTGAGATGAATTCACAAATCACAAAGAAGTTTCTCAGAAAGCTTATTTCTAGTTTTTCTCTGTGGATATTTCCTTTGTCACCATAAGCTTCAATGTGCTATGAAATTTCCCATTGCAAAATAAAAGAAAACAGTGTTAGCAAACTGCTCAATGAAAAGAACAATGTAACGCTGTGAGATGAAATGTACAACACAAAGCAGTTTCTCAGAAAACTTCTTTTCGGTTTTTATCTGAAGATATTTCTTTTGCACCATAGGCTTCAATGTGCTCCCAAATATCCTATTGCAGATTCCACGAAAAATATACCTTCTAAGATTCCCCAAAAACAGTGCTATCAAACTAATCCATTGAAATCATTGGGTTACTCTGTGAGATGAATTCACATATCACAAAGAAGTTCCTCAGAAAGTTTGTTTCTAGTTTTTGTCTGAGGATATTTAATTTTTAACAATAGGCTTCAACGCACTCTGAAATATGCCATTGTAGATTCCAAGAAAACAGTGTAGGCAGAATACTCAATGAAATGAATAGTGTATCTCCTTGGATTGAATTCAACCCATCACAAAGCAGTTTCTCAGAAAGCTTCTTTCTAGTTTTTACCTGAGGGTATCTCCTTTTTCACCATAGGCTTCAATGTGCTCCCAAATATCCCTTTGCAGACTACACGAAAATAACAGTGTTAGGAAACTGCTCTATGAAAAGAAAGGTGTAACTCTGTGAGATGAATTCACACATCACAAAGCGCTTTCTCAGAATCCTTCTTTATACTTTTTGTCTGAGGGTGTTCCTTTGTCACCCTAGGCTTCAATGTGATCCAAAATATCCCTTCTCAGATTCCCCAAAAAAAGAATTGTCAAACTGATCCATGAAAAGAATCATGTAACTCTGTGTGATGAATTCACAAATCACAAAACAGTTTCTCAGAATGTTCCTTTCTACTTTTTGTCTAAGGGTATTGACATTTTCA
>NC_045452.1:68982330-69012403 GCF_002776525.5 Piliocolobus tephrosceles
GAAAAGAACAGTACAACTACGTGAGATGAATTCACACATCACAAAGCAGTTTCTCAAAAAGCTTCTTTCTAGTTTTTGTCTGAAGATATTTCATTTGTCACCATAAACTTCAATGCCCTCTGAAATACTCCATTGTAGATTCCAAGAAAACAGTGTTAGCAAACTACTCAATGAAAAGAACAGCGTAACTATGTGTGATGAATTCATACATCACAAAGAAGTTTCATAGAAAGCTTCTTTTTGGTTTTTATCTGAGGATATTTCTTTTGTCAACATAGGCTTCAAAGTGCCCCCAAATATCCTATTGCAGATTCCACGAAAACAGTGTTATCAAATTATTCAATGAAAAGGAAGGGATAACTTTTTGAGATGAATTAACTCATCATAAAGAACTTTCTCAGAAAACTTTTGCTAGTTTTTATCTGAAGATATTTAATTTGTCATCATATTCCCAATTGTGCTCCAGAATATCCAATCACTTCCAAAAGAAGTGTTAGCAAACTTCTCATTGAAAATAATGGTGTAACTTTGTGAGATGAATTCACAAATCACAAAACTGTTTCTCAGAAAGCTTCTTTCTAGTTTTTGTTTGAGGATAATTCCTTTTTCTGTATTGGCTGTCATAAATATCCCTTTGCACATTATATGAAAATAGTGTTAGCAAACTCCTCCTTGAAAAGAAAAGTGTAACTCTGTGAGATGAATTCACCCATCACAAACAGTTTCTCAAAAAGCTTCTATCTACTTTTTATCTGAGGATTTTCCTTTTTCACCATAGACCTCAAAACGCTCACAAATATCCCTTTGTAGATTCTAAGAAAACAATGTTATCAAACTACTCAATGAAAAGAACAGTGAAACTCTGTGAGAAGAATTCGCACATCAAAAAACTCTTTCTCAGAAGGCTTCGTTCTAGTTTTTATCTGAGGAGAATTCATTTTTCACTATAGGCATCAAAGGGCTCTGGAATATCTCATTGAAGATTCCATGAAAGCCATGTTAGCAAATGGCTCCAGGGAAAGAAATGTTTCACACTGTGAGATGCATTCACACATCACAAAGAGCTTTCTTCAAAAGCTTTTTTCTGTTTTTTTTCTGGGGATATTTCCTTTGTCACCATAGGCTTCAATGTGATCCAAAACATCCCTTCTCAGATTCCCCATAAACAGTGCTACCAAACTGTTCCATGAACAAAATGGTGTAACTCTTTGAGATGAATTCACACATCACAAAACTGTTTCTCAGAAAGCTTCTCTCTAGTTTTTATCTGAGGATATTTCCTTTTTCACCTTATTCCTCAATGTGCCCCGGAACATCCCATCACCGATTCCAAAAAAAATGTGTTAGAAAACTTCTCAATGAAAAGAGCGGTGTCACTCTGTGAGATGAATTCACACATCACAAAGAACTTTCTCAGAAAGTTTCTTTCTAGATTTTATCTGAGGATATTTTCTTTGTCACCATAAGCTTCAATGCAATTCAAAATATCCCTTCTCAGATTCCCAAAAAAGAGTGCTACCAAACAGCTCCATGAAAAGAATTATGTAACTCTGTGAGATGAATTCACAAATCAAAAACAGTTTCTCAGAAAGCTTCTATCTAGTTTTATTCTGAGGATAATTCCTTTCCCACCATTTGCCTGAAGGAACTGGTGAATATCCCTTTGTAGATTCTACAAAAATATTGTTAGCAAGCTGCTCCATGAAAAGAAAAGTGTAATTCTGTGAGATGAATTCACCCATCACAAAGCAGTCTCTCACTAGCGTTTTTCTAATTTTTATCTGAGGATATTTCCTTTTTGACCAGAGTATTCAATGTACTCCAAAAAAAACTCCTCTCAGACATCACAAAAACGGTGATGCCAAACTGCTCAATCAACAGAAAGGTCAAACTCTATGAAATGAATACACACATCACAAATCTTTCTCAAAAAGCTTCTCTCTAGTTTTTATCTGAAGTTATTTCCTTTTCCACCATAGAACTCCAGGAGCTTCTGAATATCCCTTTGCAGATTCCATAAAAACAGTGCTACCAAATTGCTCAAAGAAAACTATGGTGTAACTCTGTGTGATGAATTCGCTCATGGCTAAGAAATTTCTCAGTTTCCTTCTAGTTTTTATCTCAGGCTATTTCCTTTTCCACCACCAGCTTCCATGCACTCCCAAATATCCCTTCATAGACACCACAAAAACAGTGATGCCAAATTGCTCTCTCAATAGAAAGCTTTACCTCTAAGAGATGAATGCACACATTACAAAGGAGTTATCAGAGACTTTCTCTCTGGTTTTTACCTGAAGATATTCCCTTTTTCAACATTGGCCTCTATCCGTTCCCAAATATCCTCTTGCATTTTCCACGAAACAGTGTTAACAAACTGCTCAATGAAAAGATAAATATAACTCCGTGAGAAGAATACACCCATCACAAAATAGTCTCTCAGAAAGCTTCTTTCTAGTTTTGAGCTGTGCATATTTACTTTTCCAACATCAGCCTCAAAGTGCTCCCAAATATCCCTTGAGACAACACAAAAACAGTGATGCCAAAATGATCAATCAACAAAGTTGTTTATCATTCTGAGGTGAATACACACATCACAAAACAATTTCTCAAAAACCTTCTCTCCAGTTTTTATCTGCAGATATTTCCTTTTTCACAAAAGGCCTCTATGAGCTACCGAATATCCCTTTGTAGATTCCCTGAAAACAGTGTTACCAAACTGCTCAATGAAAACAAAGGAGTAACACTGTGAGATGAATGCTTTCATCACAAAGCAATTTCTCAGAAAGCTTCTTTAGAGTTTTTATCGGAGGATATTCTCTTTTTCACCATAGACCTCAAGGCGCTCCCACATATCCCTTTGCAGATTACAAGAAAGCAGTGTTAGCAAACTGCTCCATGAAAAGAGAGGTGTAGCTCTGTGAGATGAATTTACACATCACAAAGAACTTTCTCAGAAAGCTTCTTTCTAGCTTTTATCTGAGGATATTTCTGTTGTCACCATAGGCTTCAATGCAATCCAAAATATCCCTTCTCAGATTCCCCAAAAACAGAGCTGTCAAACTGATCCATGAAAAGATTCATGTAACTCTGTGTGATGAATTCACAAATCACAAAACAATTTCTCAGAATGTTTCTTTCTAGTTTTTATCAGAGGATATTTACTTTTTCACAATAAGCTTCAAATCACTCCAAAATATCCTATCATAGATTCAAAGAAAGTAATGTGGACAAACCACTCAATGAAAAGAACAGGGTAACACTGTGACTTAAATGCACACATCAGAAAGCAGTTTCTCACAAAGCTTATTTTTGGTAATTCTATCGGGATACTTCCTTTGTCACCATTGGCTTCAATGCACTCAGAAATATCCTTTTCCAGACTCCACGAAACAGTATAATCAAACGGCTCAAAGAAAAGAAAGGTGTCACTCTGTGAGATGAATTCACCTATCACAAAGCAGTTTCTCAGAAAGATTCTTTCTAGATTTAATCTGAGGATATTTCTTTTTTCACCATAGGCCTAATGAGCTCCCAAATGTCCTTTGCAGATTCCATGAAAACAGTGTTAGCAAACTGCTCCATGAAAAAAAAAGGTGTAACTCCTTGAAATGAATTCACCCATCATAAAGAACTTTCTCAGAGAGCTTATTTCTAGATTTTATCTGAGGATATTTCCATTTTCACCATAATCTTCAATGCACTCCAAAATATCCCATTGCAGATTTAAAGAAAATAGTGTCAGCAAACTGCTCAATGAAAAGAACTGTGTAACTCTGTGAGATGAATTGACACAACACAAGGCAGTTTCTCAGAAACCTTCTTTTTGGTTTTTATCTCAGTATATTTCCTTTGTCTCCATAGACATCAATGGGCTCCGAAATATCCTATTCAGATTCCATGAAGAAAGGGTAATAAAACTGCTAAATGGAAAGGACAGTGTAGCTCTGTGAGATGAGTTCACAAGTCACATTTCAGTTTCTCAGAAAGCTTCTCTCTAGTTTTTATTCACAGATCACAAAGAACTTTCTCAGAAAGCTTATTTCTAGTTTTTTTCTGAGGATATTTCCTTCGTCATCATAACCGTCACTGCGATCCAAAATATCCCTTCTCAAATGTCCCAAAAACAGTGCTATCAAACTGATCCATGGAAAGAATCATGTCACACTGTGAGATGAATTAACACATCACAAAGGGGTTTATCAGAAAACTTCCTTCTATTTTTTATAAAAGGATATTTCCTTTTTCACCATAAGCTTCAATGCGCTCCAAAATATCCCATTGCAGAATACAAGAAAACAATGTGAGCAAACTGCTCAATGAAAAGAAAGGTGTAACCCTATGAGTTGAATTCACACATCACAAGGAACTTTCTCAAAAACCTTCTATCTAGTTTTTATCTGAGAATATTTTCTTTGTCACCATAGGTTTAAATGCCATCCAAAATGCCTCTTCTCAGATTCACCAAAAACAGTGCTACCAAACTGCTCCATGAAAAGAATCGTGTAACTGCATGAGATGAATTAAAACATCACAAAGCAGTTTGTCAGAAAGCTTCTTTCTAGTTTTTTTTCCTGAGGATATTTCTGATGTCAACATAAGATTCAATGTGCTCCGAAATATAAAATTGCAGATTCCAAGAAAACAGTGTAAGCAAACTTCTCAATGCAAAGAACAGTGTAACTCTGTAAGATGAATTCACACATCACGAAGAACTTTCTCAGAAAGCTTCTTTCTAGATTTTATCTGAGGATATTCCCTTTTTCACTATGGGCATTAAAGCGCTCCAGAATATCCCATTGCAGATTCCATGAAAACAGTGTTAGAAAGCTGCTCCAGGAAAAGAAAGCTGTAACTATGTAATCATGTAACTCTGTAAGATGAATTCACAAATCACAAAGCAGTTTTTCTGAAAGCTTCTTTCTCGTTTTTGTTGTAGAATGTTTCCTTTCTCATTAGCCAGAAGGTGCTTGTGAATATCCCTCTGCAGATACCACGAATTTAGTGCTAGCAAACTGCTCCATGAAAAAAAAGGTATAAATTGGTGAGATGAATTCACACATCATAAAGCAATTTCTGAGACAGGTTCTTTTTGGTTTTTGTCAGAAGATATTTCCTTTGTCACCTTAAGCTTCAATGCACTCCGAAATATCCTATTGCAGATTTCACGAAAACAGTGTTATCAAACTGCTCAATGAAAACAACAGTGTAACTCTGTGAGATGAATTCATACATCTTAAAGTAGTTTCTCAGAAAGCCTACTTCTCGTTTTTATCTGAGGATACTTCAGCAAAAGCTTCAATGCATCCCAAAATATCGCTTCTCAGATTCCCCAAAAACAGTTCTATCAAACTGTTCCTTGGAAAGAATGGTGTAACTCTGTGAGATGAGTTTACATATCACAAAGATGTTTCACAGAAAAACTCTTTCTAGTTTTTTTCTGAGGATATTTCCTTTTTCATTATATTCCTCAAAGCACTCCCGAATATCCCATTGCAGATTAAACGAAAAAAGTGTTAGCAAACTTCTCAATGAAGAGAATGGTGGAACTCTGTGAGATGAATTCACACATCATGAAGCAGTTTCACAGAAAGCTTCTTTGTAGTTTTTATCTGAAGATATTTCCTTTTTCACTATAGGACTCAATATGCTCTGAAATATTCCATTGCAGATTCCAAGAATACAGTGTTAGCAAACTGCTCAATGAAATAAACAGTGTAACTCTATGAGATAAATTTTCCCATCACAAAATAGTTTCTCAGAAAGCTTCTTTCTAGTTTTCATCTCAGGATATTTCCTTTTCCACCATAGCCTTCAATGCGATCTAAATATTCATTCTCAGATTCCCCACAAACCGTGTTACCAAGCTCTTTTATGAAGAGAAAGGTGTAACTCTGTAAGATGAATTCACACATGACAAAAACTTTCTCAGAAAGTATCTTTCTAGTTTTTTCCTGAGGATTTTTCCATTGTGATTATAGGCTTCAATGCAATCCAAAATATCCCTTCTCAGAATCACAAAAAAACAGTGCTGCCAAATTGTTCCATGAACAGAATTATATACATCTGTGAGATGAATTCAGAAATCACAAAGCAGTTTCTCAGAAAGCGTCTTTCTAGTTTTTGTCTGAGGATATTTCCTTTGTCAACCTAATCATCAATACACTCCCAATTATCCCATTGCATATTCCAAGAAAACAGTCTTAACAAACTGCTCAGTGAAAAGAACAGTGTAACTCTGTGAGATGAATTCACACATCACAAAGCAATTTCTCAGAATTTGTCTTTTTGGTTTTTCTATGAGGTTATTGCCTTTGTCACCATAGGCTTCAATGTCCTCCCAAATATCCTATTGCAGAGTCTACTAAAGCAGTGTTAGCTAACTGCTGAATGAGAAGGACAATGTAACTCTGAGATGAATTCATACATCACGAAGCAGGTTCTCAGAAAGCTTTCTTGTTTTTATGACAGGATATTTTCTAACTCACTATAGGTCTCAATGCGATCCCAAATATCCGTTTGCAGATTCCACGAAAACAATGTTTCCAAACTTCTCCATGAAAGGAAAGGTGCATCTCTTTGTGAGGATTTCACACATCACAAAAAACTTTCTCAGAAAGCTTCTTTCTAGTTTTTTTCTGATGATATTTCCTTTGTTAACATAGGGTTAAATGCCATTCAAAATATCCCTTCTCAGATTCACCAAAAGCAATGCTAGCAAACTGCTCCATGTAAAGAATCATGTAACTGAGTTAGATGAATTAAAATATCACAAAGTGGTTTCTCAGTAAGCTTCTTTGTAGTTTTTACCTGAGAATATTTCCTTTGTCACCACAAGCTTCAATGTGCTCTGAAATATCAGATTGCAGATTCCAAGAGAACAGAGTAAGCAAACTTTTTAATGCAGGGAACACTGTAACTCTGTGAGATGAATTCACACATCACACACAGTTTCTCAGAGCATAACTTTCTAGTTTTTATGTGAGGATATTTCCTTTTTCACCTTAGGCTTCATTGTGTTTCAAAATATCCCTTCTCAGATTCCCCCAAAACAGTGCTACCATACCAAAAGCTACAATGCACTACGAATATTGTATTGCAAATTCCATGGAAATGGTGTTAGCAAACTGCTCCACGAAAAGAGTGCTGTAAATGCCTGAGATGAATTCACACATCACAAAGCAGTTACTCAGAAAGCTTCTTTCTAGTTTTCATCAGAGGATATTTCCTTTTTCACCATAGGTCTCAACTAGGTCACAGACACCACATTGTAGATTCCACAAAAACAGAGTTAACAAACTGTTCCATGAAAAGAAAGTGTTACTCTATGAGATGAATTCACACCTCACAAAGCAGTTTCTCAGAAAGCTTCTTGGTAGTTATTACTTGAGGATATTTCTTAATTCACCTTAAGCCTCAATGCTCTCCCAAATAACGCTCTGCAGATTCCACGGAAACAGTGTTATCAAACTTCTCCATGAAAAGAAAGGTGTACCTTTGTGAGATGAATTTTCACAACACAAACAACTTTCTCAAAAAGCTTTTTACTAGTTTTTATCTGAGAATATTTCTTTTGTCACCATAGGTTTCAATGCAATCCAACATGCCCCTTCTCAGATTCCACAAAAAGTGTGCTACCAAAATGATGCATGAAAGCAATCTTGTAACTCTGTGAGATGAATTAACACATCCCAAAGTGGTTTCTCAGAAAGCTTCTTTCTAGTTTTTACCTGAGGATATTTACTTTTTCATCATATACCTCAATGCACTCCCGAATATCCCATTGCAGATACCACGAGAAAAGTGTTAGCAAATTTATCAATGAAAAGATTGGTGTAATTCTGTGTGGTGAATACACACATCACAAACAAATTTCTCAGAAAGCTTCTTTATGGCTTTTATCTGAGGATATTTCCTTTGTAACTAAAGGTTTCAATGCAATCTAAAATATCTCTTCTCAGATTCCCCAAAACCAGTGCTACCAAACTACTCCATGAAAGAATCATGTAACTCTGTGAGATGAATTCACACATCAGAAAGCAGTTTCTCCAAAAGATTCCTTTAATTTTTTATCTGAGGATATTTCCTCTTTCACCATAGGCCTCAATGCACTCCCAAATATCACTTTGCACATTCCATTAAAACAGTGTTAGCAAACTGCTTCTTGAGGAGAAAGGTGTAACTCTGTGAGATGAATTCATGCCTCACAAAGAGGTTTCTCAGAAAGCTTCTTTCTAGTTTTTATTTGAGGATAGGTCCTTTGTCAGTGTAGGCTTCAATGGGATAAAAAATATCCCTTCTGAGATTCCCCAAAAAGAGTGGTAACAGACTGTTCCATGAAATGAAAGTGTAACTCTGTGAGATGAATTCACACATCAGATAGTCGTTTCTCAGAAAGCTTCTTTGGAGTTTTTATCTGAGCATATTTACTTTTTCACAATAGGCCTCAATGTGCTCTTAATTATCCCTTTGCAGATTCCATGAAAACAGTGTTAGCAAACTTCTCCATGAAAAGAAAGGTATAACTCTGTGAGATGAATTCACACGTCACAAAGAACTTTCTCAGAAATATTCTTTATAGTTCTTATCTGAGGATATATCCTTTGTCACCATACGTTCCAATGTGATCCAAAATATCCCTTTTCAGATTCCCCAAAAGCAGTTCTATCTAAGTGATCCAGGAGAAGAATCGTGTAACACTGTACTATGAATTCACAAATCATAAAGCAGTTTCTCAGAATGTTTCTTTCTAGCTTTTGTCTGAGGATATTTACTTTTTCACTGTAAGCTTCAATGTGCTCTGAAATATTCCATTGTAATTTGCAGGAAAACAGTGTTAGCATATTGCTCAATGAAAAGAACAGTATAACTCTGTGAGTTGAATTCACACATCACAGAGAAGTTTCTCAGAAAGCTTCTTTATGGTTTCTCTATGGGGATATTTCCTTTGTCACCATAGGCTTCAATGCACTCCCAAATATCCTATTGCAGACTCCAGCAAAACAGTGTCATCATACGTCTGAAAGAAAAGAACAGTGTAACTCTGTGAGAAGAATTCACCAATAACAAAACATTTTCTCAGAAAGCTTCTTTGTAGTTTTTATCTGAGGATATTTACTTTCTCACCATAGGCCTCAATGTGCTCCTGGATATCACTTTGCAGATTCCGCAAACACAGTTTTAACACACTGCTCCATGAAAACAAAGGTGTAACTCTGTGAGGTGAATTCACACATCCCAAAATCCTTTCTCAGAAAGTTTCTTTGTAGTTGTTATATGAGGATAATTTCTTTGTCACCCTAGGCTTCAATGCTATCCAAAATATCCCTATTCAGATACCTGAAAAACAGTGCTAAAAATTTGATCCATGAAAAACTCATGTAACTCTGTGAGATGAATTAACACATATAAAGTGGTATTCAGAAAGCTTCTTTCTAGTTTTTATATGAAAGTATTTCCTTTGTCAATGTAAGCTTCAAAGAGCTCCGAGGTATCCCATTGCAGATTCCTAGAAAACAGTATTAGCAAACTGCTCAATGAAAACAGCAGTGTAACTCTGTGAAAGGAATACACTGATCACAAAATAGAGTTTCAGAAAGCTTCTTTCTAGTTTTAGTCTGAGGATATTTCCTTTTTCACCATAGGCCTCAGTGCGCTCCCAAATATCCCTTTGCAGATTCCACAAAAACAGTGTTAGCAAACTGGTCCTTGAAAAGAAAGGTGTAACTCTGTGAGATGAATTCACTCATCACAAAGAAGTTTCTCTGATAGCTTCTTTCTAGTTTTAATTGAGGATATTTCCTTTGACACCATAGGCTTCAAAGTGATCTAAAATATCCCTTCTCAGATTCCCCTAAAATGGTGCTATCACACTGAAAGCATCCATTGAAAGCATCGTGTAACTCTGTGAGATGAATTCACAGATCACAAAGAAGTTTCTCAGAAAGTTCCTTTCTAGTTTTTACCTGAGGGTATTTAATTTTTGACAATAAGCTTCAATGCGCTCCAAAATATGCCATTGCAGATTCCGAGAAAACAGTGTTAGCAAACTGCTTAATGAAAAGAACAGTGTAATTCTGTGAATTGAATTCACACATCACAAAAGAGTTTCTCAGAAAGATTCTTTCTCCTTTTTGTATGAGGATATTTTCTTTTTCACCATAGGCCTCAAAGCGCTCATAAACATCCTTTTTCAGATTCCACTAAAACCATGTTAGCAAGTACTCCATGAAAAGACAGGTGTAACTCTGTGAGATGAATTCACACATAACAAAGAACTTTCTCAGAAAATTTCTTTCTAGTTTTCTTCTGAGGATATTTCCTTAGTCACCATTGGTTTCAATGCGATCCAAACTATCCCTTCTCAGATTCCCCAAAAACCGTGCTACCAAACTTATCCATGAAAAGAATCATGTAACTCTGTGCTATGAATTAACACATCATAAAGCCTTTTCTCAGAAAGCTTCTTTCTAGCTTTTATATGAGGATATTTCCTTTGTCACCAAAAGCTTCAATGTGCTCTGAAATATCCCACTGCAGATTCCAAGAAAACAATATTGGCAAACTGCACCATGAAATGAACAGTGTAACACTCTGAGAAGATGTCGCACATCACAAAGCAGTTTCTCTGAAAGCTTCCTTCTAGTTTTTATCAGAGGATATTTCCTTTATCACCATAGGCCTCAATGCACTAAAAAAATAACCCTTTGCAGATTCCACAAAAAACATTGTTAGCAAACTGCTCCATGAAAATAAAGGTGTAAATCTGTGAGATGGAGTCACACATCTCTAGGAACTTTCTCAGAAAGCTTCTTTCTAGTTTTTATCTGAGGATATTTCCTTTTTCACCACAGGCTTCAATGTGATCTAAAACAACTGTTATCAGATACCCGAAAAACAGTGCTATCAAACCGATCCATGAAAAGAATCATGTAACTCTGTGAGATGAATTAACACATCACAAAGTAGTTTCTCAGAAAGCTTCTTTCTAGTTTGTATATGATGATATTTCATTTGTCACCATAAACTTCAATGCACTCCAAAATATCCCATTGCCAATTCCAAGAAAACTGTGTTAGCAAACTGCTCCGTGAAAAGAACAGTGTGACTCTTTGAGATGAATTCCCACAACACAGCACGGTTTCTCAGGAAGCTGTTTTTTGGTTTTTATCTGAGGATATTTCCTTTGTCACCACAGGCTTCAGTGCACTCCCAAATGTCCTATTGCAGATTCCTCGAGAAAAGTGTTAGCAAACCGACCCATTAAAATAAAGGTGTAACTCTGAGAGATGCATTCACAAATCACAAAGAAGTTTCTCAGAAAGCTTCTTCTTGTTGTTTATCCGAGGATATTTCCTTTGTCACCATATACTTCAATGCTTTCCCAAATATCCTGTTGCAGATTTCACGAAAGCTGTGTTATTAAACTGCTCAATGAAAAGAATGATGTAACTCTTTGAGATGAATTCACACATCACAAAGCAGTTTCTCAGAATGCTTCTTTCTAATTTTTATCTGAGGATATTTCTTTTTTCACTATAGAACTCAATGTGCTCCCAAATATCCCACTGTGGTTTCAACTAAAACAGTGTTACCAAACTACTCCACAGAAAGAAAGTTGTATCTCTGTTAGTTGAATTCACACATCACAAAGAACTCACTCAGAAAGCTTCTTTCTAGTTTTTTTCTGAGGATATTTCCTTAGTCACCATAGGCTTCAATGCGATCCAACATATTCCTTCTCAGATTACCCAAAAACAGTGCTACCAAACTGCTCCATGGAAAGAATTGCATAACTCTATGAGGTGAATTAACACATAACAAAGAAGTTTCTCAGAAGTCTTCTTTCTAATTTTTTAATTTTTTTTTGAGACGGAGTCTCGCTCTGTCGCCCAGGCTGGAGTGCAGTGGCCAGATCTCAGCTCACTGCAAGCTCCATCTCCCAGGTTCCCACCATTCTCCTGCCTCAGCCTCCAGAGTAGCTGGGACTACAGGCGCCCGCCACCTCACCCGGCTAGTTTTTTTGTATTTTTTAGTAGAGACGGGATTTCACCGGGTTAGCCAGGATGGTCTCGATCTCCTGACCTCATGGCCTCCCAAAGTGCTGGGATTACAGGCTTGAGCCACCGCGCCCGGCCCTTTCTAATTTTTATATGAAGACATTTCCGTTTCCAATGTAGTCTTCAATGGGGTCCCAAATATCCCTTCTCAGAAACCACAAAAAGAGTGATGCCAAAGTGCTCCCTCAACAGAAACGTTTAACTCTATGATATGAATGCACGCTTTACAAAGGAATATCTCAGAAAGCTTCTCTCAAGTTTTTACCTGAAGGTATTTCCTTTTCCTTCTTTGGACTCTAAGCCATCCTGAATATCCCTTTGCAGATTTCATAAAAACAGTGTTACCAAACTGCTCAAAGAAAATAAAGGTGTAACTCTGTGAGTTGAGTCCACCCATCACAAAGCAGTTTCTCAGGAAGCTTCTTTCTAGTATTTTTCTGAGGATATTTCCTTTGTCATCATAAGTTTCAATATGCTCCAAATTATCTGATTGCAGATTCCAAGAAAACAGTGTTAGCAAATTGGTCAATGAAAATACCTGTGTAACACTGTGAGATGAATTAACTCATCACAAAGCAGTTCCTCCGAAAGATTCTTTCTAGCTTTTATCTGAGGATATTTCCTTTGTCACCATAAGCTTTAATGTGCTCCAAAAGATCCCATGGCAAATTCCAACTAAGCAGTGTTAGCAAACTGCTCAATGAAAAGGTGAATTCACAAACCAGAAAGCTATTTCTTAGAAAGCTTCTTTCTAGTTTTTCTCTGAGGATATTTCCTTTTTCACCACAGGCGTCACTTCCAAATATACCATTGCAGATTCCAGGAAAAAGTGTTAGCAAACATCCCAATGAAAGGAACGGTGTAACACTGTGAGATGAATTCACACATTACAAAGAAGTTTCACAAAAAGCTTCTTTTTTTTTTTCCTGAGGATATTTCCTTTGTCATCATAGGCTTCATTGGACTCCCAAATATCATATTGCAGATCCCACGAAAACAGTTTTATCAGACTGCTCAATGAAAAGAACAGTATAATTCTGTAAGGTGAATTCACACATTAAAAAGCAGTTTCTCAGAATGTTTCTTTCTAGTATTTTCCTGACGATATTTCCTTTTTCATTATAGCCCTCAGTGAGCTCCCAAATATCCCTTTGCAGATTCCATGAAAACTGTGTTAGCAAACTGCTCCATGAAAAGAAAGGTGTAACTCTGTGAGATGAATTCACACTTCACAAGGAAATATCTCAGAAAGCTTCTTTCTAGTTTTTATCTGAGGATATTTCCTTTGTCACCATAGGTTTCATTGCAATCGAAAATAACCCTTCTCAGATTCCCCAAAAACAGTGCTACAAAACTGATTCCTGAAAAGAATCATGTAACTCTCTGAGGTGAATTAATACATCGCAAAGCGGTTTCTCAAAATGCTTCTTTATAGTTTTTGTCTGAGAATATTTCCTTTGTCACCTTAGGCTTCAATGCAATCGAAAATATCCCTTCTCAGATTCCACAAAAAGAGTGGAACCAAACTGCGCCATGAAAATAAAGGTGTAACTCTGTGAGATGAATTCACACATCACTAAGCAGTTTCACAGAAAGCTCTTTTTTTTTGTCTGAGAATATTTCGTTTGTCACCAAAGGCTTCAGTGCACTCTGAAATATCTTATTGCAGATTCCACGAAAACAGTGTTAGCAAACTATTCCATGAAAAGAGTGGTGTAATTCATCTGTGAGTGGTGTAATTCATCTCACAGAATTCATCTGTGAGATGAATTCACACATCAAAAGGCAGTTTCTCAGAAAGCTTTCTTCTAGTTCTTATCAGAGGATACTTCCTTTTTCACCATCGTCTCAACTTGCTCCCAAATATCCCTTTGTAGATTCCACGAAAACAGTGTTAGCAAACAGCTCCATGAACAGAAAGGTATTAATCTGTGAGATGAATACACATATCACAAGGAAGTTTCTCATAAAGTTTCTTGCTAGTTTTTATCTGATTATATTTCCATTGTCACACTAGGCTTCAATGCGATCCAAAATATCCCTTCTCTGATTCCCAAAAAACAGTGCTACCAAACTGTTCCATGAAAAGAATGGTGTAACTCTGTGAGTTGAATTCACACATCACAAACCTGTTTCTGAAACCACTCCTTTCTAGATTTTATCTACGAGCATTTCCTTTTTCTCCATATTCCTCAATGCTCTCTGGAATATCCCACTGCAGATTCCATGAAAAAAGTGTTAGAAAACTTCTCAATGAAAAGAATGGGGTATTTATGTGAGATGAATTCACACATCACAAAGCAGTTTCACAGAAAGGTTATTTTTGATTTTTATCTCAGGATACTTCCTGCTTCTCCATAGGTCTCAATGTGCTCCCAAATATCCCTTGACTATTCCATGAAAACAGTGTGAGACAACTGCTCCATGAAAAAAAAGGTGTAACTCTGTGAGATGAATTCACACACCATAAAGAACTTTCTCAGAAACTTTCTTTCTAGTTTTTATCTGAGGATATTTCCTTTGTAACCACAGGCTTTGATGTGATTGAAAATATTCCTCCTCAGATTCCCCAAAAACAGTGCTATCAAACTGCTCCATGAAAAGAGTGGTGCAACTCTTTGAGATGAATTCACACATCACAAAGCAGTTTCTCATAAAGCTTCTTTCTAGTTTTTTTCTGAGACTATTTCGTTTATCACCATAGTCCTCAACTGGCTTCCAAATATACCTTTGTAGGTTACACAAAAACAGTGTTAGCAAACTGTTGTTACTCTGTGAGATGAATACACACATCACAAAGAAGTTTCTCAGAAAGCTTCTTTCTAGTTTTAATCTGAAGATATTTCCTTTGTTACCTTAGGCTTCAATGCCATCCAAAATATCCCTTCTCAGAGTCCCCCAAAACAGTGCTACAAAACTGCTCCATGAAAAGAATGCTGTAACTCTGCAAGATGAATTGATACAAAACAAAGCAGTTTCTCAGAAAGCTTCTTTTCAGCTTTTATCTGAGGATTTTTCCTTTTTCACAATTTTTCTGGATGAACTCCAGAATATCCCATTGCAGATTCCAGGAAAAATCTCTGTGTGCTCCCTAATATTACTTTGCAGTTTCCACAAAAACAGTGTTAACAAACTGCTCAATGAAAAGAAAGGTGTAACTCTGTGAAATGATTTCACCCATCACAAAGCAGTTTCTCAGAAAGCTTCTTTCTAGTTTAAATCTGAGGATACCTCCGTTTTCAACACTGGCTTCAATGCGCTCCCAAATATCTCCTCTCAGATACCACATAAACAGTGAGGCCAAATTGCTCAATGAAGAAAAAGTTTAAACTTTACGAGATGAATACACACATCACAAAACTGTTTCTCAAAAAGCTTCTCCCAAGTTTTTATCTGAAGTAATTTCCTTTATCACCATAGATCTCTAGGAGCTCCTGAATATCCCTTTGCAGATCCCATAAAAACAGTGCTACCAAACTGCTGAAAGAAAGCAAATGTGTAACTCTGTGTGATGAATTCACCCATCATAAAGAAATTTCTCGGAAAGCTTCGGTCTATTTTTTATCTGAGGCTATTTCCTTTGTCACAATAGGCTTCAATGTGCTCCCAAATATAATATGGCAGACTCCATGAAAACAGTGTTATCAGTAGGCTCAAAGAAAAGCCCTACTTAGCTCTGTGAGATGAACTCACCATCACAAAGCAGGATCACAGAAAGCTTCTTTCAACTTTTATCTGAGGATATTTCCTTTTTCACCATAGGCCTCAATGTGCTATCAAATATCCCTTTGCAGATTCCACAAAAACAGTGTTTGCAAATTGCTCCATGAGGAGAGAGGTGTAACTCTGTGAGTTGAATTCACAGAACCCAAATAACTTTCTCAGAAATCTTCTTTCAAGTTTTTATCTGGGGATATTTCCTTAGTCACCATAGGCTTCATGGTGATCCAAAATATCCCTTCTCAGATTCCCAAAAACAGTGCTACCAAACTGATCCAAGAAAGCAATCGTGTAACTCTGTGAGATAAATCAACACATCATCAAGCAATTTCTCAGAAGGCTTCTTTCTAGTTTTTTTATGAGGATATTTCCTTTGTCACCAGAAGCTTCAATACACTTCGAAATATGCCTTTGTAGATTCCAAGGAAACAGTGTTTGCAAAATGCTCCATAAAAAGAACTGTAACTCTGTGCCTTGAATTCAAACATCACGAAGCAGATTCTCAGAAAGCTTCTTTCTAGCTTTTCTATGAGGATATTTCCCTTTTCACTACCGGCCTGAATGCACTCCCAAATATCCCTTTGCAGATTCCACGAAAACAGTGTTAGCAAATTGATCCATGAATAGTAAGGTGTACCTCTGTGAGATAAATTCACACATCACAAAGAACTTTCTCAGATAGCTTCTTTCTAGTTTTTATTTGAGGATAATTCCTTTTTCACCATAAGCCTCAATGCACTCCTAAATATCCCTTTGCAGATTCCACGAAAACAATATTAGCAAACTGCTCCATGAAAAGAAAAGTGTAAGTCTTTGAGGTGAATTCACGCACCACAAGCAACTTTTTCAGAAAGCTTCTTTCCAGTTTTTATCTGAGGATATTACCTTTGTCACCATGGGCTTCAATGCAATCCAAAATGTCCTATTGCACATCTCAAGAAAACAGTGTTATCAAACTGCTCAATTAAAAAAACAATGTAGCTCTGTGAGATGAAAACACACATCACAAAGCAGTTTCTCAGAAAGTTTCTTTCTAGTTTTTATCTGGGGATCTTTCCTTTGTCACCATAGGCTTCAATGCGATCCAAAACATCCCTTCTCAGATTCTACATAAACCATGCTACCAAACTGCTCCATGAAAAGAATCGTGTAATTCTGTGAGATGGATTCATGAACCACAAACAGTTTCCCAGAAAGCTTCTTTCTAGTTTTTATCTGAGGATGTTTCCTTTTTCACTATATGCCTCAATGTACTAAGAAATATCCCTTTGCAGATTCCACAAAAACATTGTCAGCAAACTGTTCCATGAAAAGAAAAGTGTAACTCAGTGAGATGAATTCACATCACAAAGAACTTTATTGGAAAGTTTCTTTCTAGTTTTTATCTGACGATATTTCCTTTGTCACCATTGGCTTCAATGTGACCCAAAATATCTCTTCTAAGAATCCCCAACAACAGTACTACCAAACTGATCCATGAGAATAATCATGTAAATCAGCGGGGCGGAGCAAGATGGCCGAATAGGAACAGCTCCATTCTCCATCTCCCAGCGCGAGTGACACAGAAGACCGGTGATTTCTGCATTTTCAACTGAGGTACTGGGGTCATCTCACTCGGGAGTGCCGGACAATCCGTGCGGGTCAGCTGCTGCAGCCTGACCAGAGAGAGCTGAAGCAGGGTGAGGCATCGCCTCACCTGGGAAGCGCAAGGGGGAAGGGAGTCTTTTCCTAGACAGGGGAAATGAGACACACAACACCTGGAAAATCGGGTAACTCCCACCCCAATACTGCACAGTAAGCACACCGGCACACCAGGAGAATATATCCCATACCTGGCCGGGAGGGTCCCATGCCCACGGAGCCTCCCTCCTTGCTAACACAGCAGTCTGCGGCAATCTAACTGCAAGGCAGCACTGAGGCTGGGGGAGGAGCGCCCACCATCGCTGAGGCTTAAGTAGGTAAATAAAGCCGCTGGGAAGCTCGAACTGGGTGGAGCTCACAGCAGCTCAAGGAAACCTGCCTGTCTCTGTAGACTCCACCTCTGGGGACAGGACACAGCTAAAAAATAACAGGGGAAGCAGCAGAAGCCTGTGCAGATGCGAACGACTCTGTCTGACAGCTTTGAAGAGAGCAGTGGATCTCCCAACATGGAGGTTGAGATCTGAGAAGGGGCAGGCTGCCTGCTTAAGTGGGTCCCTGACCCCTGAGTAGCCTAACTGGGAGACATCCCCCATTAGGGGCAGTCTGACACCCAACACCTCACAGGGTGGAGTACACCCCTGAGAGGAAGCTTCCAAAGCAAGAATCAGACAGGTGCACTCGCTGTTCAGCAATATTCTATCTTCTGCAACCTCTGCTGCTGATACCCAGACAAACAGGGTCTGCAGTGGACCTCAAGCAATCTCCAACAGACCTATAGCTGAGGGTACTGACAGTCAGAAGGAAAACTATCAAACAGGTAGGACACCTATACCAAAACCCCATCAGTACGTCACCATCATCAAAGACCAGACACAGATAAAACCACAAAGATGGGGAAAAAGCAGGGCAGAAAAGCTGGAAATTCAAAAAATAAGAGCGCATCTCCCCCTGCAAAGGAGCACAGACCATCACCAGCAACGAATCAAAGTTGGTCGGAGAATGACTTTGACGAGATGAGAGAAGAAGGCTTCAGTCCATCAAACGTCTCAGAGCTAAAGGAGGAAATACGTACCCAGTGCAAAGAAACTAAAAATCTTGAAATAGAGTGGAAGAATTGACAGCTAGACTAATTAATGCAGAGAAGGTCATAAACGAAATGACAGAGATGAAAACCATGACACGAGTAATACGTGACAAATGCACAAGCTTCAGCAACCGACTCGATCAACTGGAAGAAAGAGTATCAGTGATGGAGGATCAAATGAATGAAATGAAGCGAGAAGAGAAACCAAAAGAAAATAGAAGAAAAAGAAATGAACAAAGCCTGCAAGAAGTATGGGATTATGTAAAAAGACCAAATCTACCTCTGATTGGGGTGCCTGAAAGTGAGGGGGAATATGGAACCAAATTGGAAAACACTCTACAGGATATCATCCAGGAGAACTTCCCCAACCTAGCAGGGCAGGCCAACATTCAAATTCAGGAAATACAGAGAACGCCATAAAGATACTCCTCCAGAAGAACAACTCCAAGACACATAATTGCCAGATTCACCAAAGGTGAAATGAAGGAAAAAATCTTAAGGGCAGCCAGAGAGAAAGGTTGGGTTACCCACAAAGGGAAGCCCATCAGACTGACAGCAGACCTCTCGGCAGAAACTCTACAAGCCAGAAGAGAGTGGGGGCCAATATTCAACGTTCTTAGAGAAAAGAATTTTAAACCCAGAATTTCATATCCAGCCAAACTAAGTTTCATAAGTGAAGGAGAAATAAAATTCTTTACAGATAAGCAAATGCTTAGAGATTTTGTCACCACCAGGCCTGCCTTACAAGAGACCCTGAAGGAAGCCCTAAACATGGAAAGGAACAACCGGTACCAGCTATTGCAAAAACATGCCAAAATGTAAAGACCATCGAGCCTAGGAAGAAACTGCATCAACTAATGAGCAAATTAACCAGTTAATATCATAATGGCAGGATCAAGTTCACACATAACAATATTAACCTTAAATGTAAATGGACTAAATGCTCCAATTAAAAGACACAGACTGGCTAACTGGATAAAGAGTCAAGACTCATCAGTTTGCTGTCTTCAGGAGACCCATCTCACATGCAGAGACATACATAGGCTCAAAATAAAGGGATGGAGGAAGATCTACCAAGCAAATGGAGAACAAAAAAAAAGCAGGGGTTGCAATCCTAGTCTCTGATAAAACAGACTTTAAACCATCAACGATCAAAAGAGACAAAGAAGGCCATTACATAATGGTAAAGGGATCAATCCAACAGGAAGAGCTAACTATCCTAAATATATATGCACCTAATACAGGAGCACCCAGATTCATAAAGCAAGTCCTTAGAGACTTACAAAGAGACTTAGACTCCCATACAATAATCATGGGAGACTTCAACACTCCACTGTCAACATTAGACAGATCAACGAGACAGAAAGTTAACAAGGATATCCAGGAATTGAACTCATCTCTGCACCAAGCGGACCTAATAGACATCTATAGAACTCTCCACCCCAAGTCAACAGAATATACATTCTTCTCAGCACCACATCACACTTATTCCAAAATTGACCACATAATTGGAAGTAAAGCACTCCTCAGCAAATGTACAAGAACAGAAATTATAACAAACTGTCTCTCAGACCACAGTGCAATCAAACTAGAACTCGGGACTAAGAAACTCAATCAAAACCGCTCAACTACATGGAAACTGAACAACCTCCTCCTGAATGACTACTGGGTACATAACGAAATGAAAGCAGAAATAAAGATGTTCTTTGAAACCAATGAGAACAAAGATACAACATACCAGAATCTCTGGGACACATTGAAAGCAGTGTGTAGAGGGAAATTTATAGCACTCAATGCCCACAAGAGAAAGCAGGAAAGATCTAAAATTGACACTCTAACATCACAATTAAAAGAACTAGAGAGGCAAGAGCAAACACATTCAAAAGCTAGCAGAAGGCAAGAAATAACTAAGATCAGAGCAGAACTGAAGGAGATAGAGACACAAAAAACCCTCCAAAAAATCAATGAATCCAGGAGTTGGTTTTTTGAAAAGATCAACAAAATTGACAGACCGCTAGCAAGACTAATAAAGAAGAAAACAGAGAGGAATCAAATAGATGCAATAAAAAATGGTAAAGGGGATATCACCACCCACCCCACAGAATTGCAAACTACCATCAGAGAATACTATCAACACCTCTATGCAAATCAACTAGAAAATCTAGAAGAAATGGATAATTTCCTGGACACTTACACTCTCCCAAGTCTAAACCAGGAAGAAGTTGAGTCCCTGAATAGACCAATAGCAGGCTCTGAAATTGAGGCAATAATTAATAGCCTACCAACCACAAAAAGCCCAGGACGAGATGGATTCACAGCTGAATTCTACCAGAGGTACAAGGAGGAGCTGGTACCATTCCTTCTGAAACTATTCCAATCAATAGAAAAAGAGGGAATCCTCCCTAACTCATTTTATGAGGCCAACATCATCCTGATACCAAAAACTGGTAGTGACACAACAAAAAAAAAGAGAATTTTAGACCAATCTCCCTGATGAACATCGATGCAAAAATCCTCAATGAAATACTGGCAAACTGGATTCAGCAGCACATCAAAAAGCTTATCCACCATGATCAAGTGGGCTTCATCCCTGGGATGCAAGGCTGGTTCAACATTCGCAAATCAATCAACATAATCGAGCATATAAATAGAACCAAAGACAAGAACCACATGATTATCTCAATAGATGCAGAAAAGGCTTTTGACAAAATTCAACAGCCCTTCATGCTAAAAATGCTCAATAAATTCCGTATTGATGGAACGTACCTCAAAATAATAAGAGCTATTTATGACAAACCCACAGCTAATATCATACTGAATGGGCAAAAAGTGGAAAAATTCCCTTTGAAAACTGGCACAAGACAGGGATGCCCTCTCTCACCAGTCCTATTCAACATAGTGTTGGAAGTTCTGGCTAGGGCAATCAGGCAAGAGAAAGAAATCAAGGGTATTCAGTTAGGAAAAGAGGAAGTCAAATTGTCCCTGTTTGCAGATGACATGATTGTATACTTAGAAAACCCCATTGTCTCAGCCCAAAATCTTCTTAAGCTGATAAGCAACTTCAGCAATGTCTCACAATACAAAATTAATGTGCAAAAATCACAAGCATTCTTATACACCAGTAACAGACAAGCAGAGAGCCAAATCAGGAATGAACTTCCATTCACAATTGCTTCAAAGAACATAAAATACCTAGGAATCCAACTTACAAGGGATGTAAAGGACCTCTTCAAGGAGAACTACAAACCACTGCTCAGTGAAATCAAAGAGGACACAAACAAATGGAAGAACATACCATGCTCATGGATAGGAAGAATCAATATCGTGAAAATGGCCATACTGCCCAAGGTTATTTATAGATTCAATGCCATCCCCATCAAGCTACCAATGAGTTTCTTCACAGAATTGGAAAAAACTGCTTTAAATTTCATATGGAAGCAAAAAAGAGCCCGCATTGCCAAGACAATCCTAAGTCAAAAAGACAAAGCCGGAGGCATCACGCTACCTGACTTCAAACTATACTACAAGGCTACAGTAACCAAAACAGCATGGTACTGGTACCAAAACAGAGATATAGACCAATGCAACAGAACAGAGTCCTCAGAAATAATACCACGCATCTATAGCCTTCTGATCTTTGACAAACCTGACACAAACAAGAAATGGGGAAAGGATTCCCTATTTAATAAATGGTGCTGGGAAAATTGGCTAGCCATAAGTAGAAAGCTTAAACTGGATCCTTTCCTTACTCCTTATACGAAGATTAATTCAAGATGGATTAGAGACTTAAATGTTAGACCTAATACCATAAAAACCCTAGAAGAAAATCTACGTAGTACCATTCAGGACATAGGCATGGGCAAGGACTTCATGTCTAAAACACCAAAAGCAACGGCAGCAAAAGCCAAAATTGACAAAGGGGATTTAATTAAACTAAAGAGCTTCTGCACAGCAAAAGAAACTACCATCAGAGTGAACAGGCAACCTACAGAATGGGAGAAAATTTTTGCAATCTACTCATCTGACAAAGGGCTCATTTCCAGAATCTACAAAGAACTCAAACAAATTTACAAGAAAAAAACAAACAACCCCATCCAAAAGTGGGCGAAGGATATGAACAGACATTTCTCAAAAGAAGACATTCATACAGCCAACAGACACATGAAAAAATGCTCATCATCACTGGCCATCAGAGAAATGCAAATCAAAACCACAATGAGATACCATCTCACACCACTTAGAATGGCAATCATTAAAAAATCAGGAAACAATAGGTGTTGGAGAGGATGTGGAGAAATAGGAACACTTTTACACTGTAGGTGGGATTGTAAACTAGTTCAACCATTATGGAAAACAGTATGGCGATTCCTCAAGGATCTAGAACTAGATGTACCATATGACCCAGCCATCCCACTACTGGGTATATACCCAAAGGATTATAAATTATGCTACTACAAAGACACATGCACACATATGTTTATTGCAGCACTATTCACAATAGCAAAGACTTGGAGTCAACCCAAATGTCCATCAGTGACAGACTGGATTAAGAAAATATGGCATATATACACCATGGAATACTATGCAGCCATAAAAAAGGATGAGTTTGCGTCCTTTGTAGGGACATGGATGCAGCTGGAAACCATCATTCTTAGCAAACTATCACAAGAAGAGAAAACCAAACACCGCATGTTCTCACTCATAGATGGGAACTGAACAATGAGTTCACTTGGACTCGGGAAGGGGAACATCACACAATGGGGCTTATCATGGGGAGGGGGGAGGGGGGAAGGATTGCACTGGGGAGTTATACCTGATATAAATGACGAATTGATGGGTGCTGACGAGTTGATGGGTGCAGCACACCAACATGGCACAGGTATACATATGTAACAATCCTGTACGTTATGCATATGTACCCTAGAATTTAAAGTATAATAAAAAAATAAATAAATAAATTTAAAAAATCATGTAAATCAGGAGATGAATGAACACATCACTAAACAGTTTCTCAGAAAGCTTCTTTCTAGTTTTTATAAGATGATATTTCGTTTCTCACCCTAAGTTTCAATGCACTCTGAAATATCCCATTGCAGATTTGATGGAAACAGTGCTAGGAAACTGCTCATGGAAAAGAACAGTGTAACCCTGTGAGATGAATTCACACATCACAGAGCAGTTTCTCATAGAGCTTCTTTCTTGTTTTTATCTGAGGATAATTCCTTTTTCACCATGGGACCCAATGCACTCGTGAATATCCGTTTGCAGATTACATGAAAACAGTTTTAGCAAACTGCACCATGAAAAAAAAGGTGTAACTGCGTGAGATGAATTCACACATCATCAAGAAGCTTCTCAGAAAGCTTCTTTCTAGTTTTAATTTGAGGATATTTCCTTTGTCACCTTAGGCTTCAATGCCATCCAAACTATCCCTTGTCAGACTCCCCAAAAGTGGTGCTACAAAACTGCTCCATGAAAAGAATGCTTTAACTATGTGAGATGAATTGACTCATAACAAAGCAGTTTCTCAGAAAGCTTCTTTTCAGCTTTTACCTGAGGATATCTCCTTTTTTACCATATTTCTCAATGAGCTCCAGAATATCCCATTGCAGATTCCAGGAAAAAACAGCAAACTTCTCAGTGAAAGTGATGGTGTGACTCTGTGAGGTAAATTGACACATTACAAAGCAGTTTCAGAGAAAGCTTCTTTTTGTTTTGATCTGAGGATATATCCTTTGTCACAGTAGACTTCAATGTGCTCCCAAATATCTTATTACATATTCCAAGAAAACAATGTCATCAAACTACTCAATGAAAATAACAGTGTAACTCTGTGAGATGAATTCACACATCAAAAAGCAGTTTCTCAGAAAGTTTCTTTCTACTTTTTATCTGAGGGTATTTCCTTTTTCACTATATGCCTCAAAGTGCTCACAAATGTCCCAATGCAGATTCCATGAAAACAGTGTTAGCAAACTGCTCTATGAAAAGAAAGGTGTTTCTCTGTAAGATGAATATATACATCACAAAGAGACTTCTCAGAAAGCTTTTTTCAACTTTTATGTGAGGATATTTCCTTTGTCACCTTAGGCTTCAATGCAATCCAAAATATCCCTTCTCAGATTCCCCAAAAACAGTGCTACCAAACTGCTCCACAGAAAGAATCGTGTAACTGTGTGAGATAAATTAACACGTCACAAAGCAGTTTCTCAGAAAGCTTCTTTGTAATTTTTATATGATGATATTTTGTTTGTCACCCTAAGCTTCAATGTACTCCAAAATATCCCATTGCAGATTCTAAGGAAACAGTGTTAGGAAACTGCTCACTGAAAAGGACAATGTAACCCCGTGAGATGAGTTCACACATCACAAAGCAGTTTCTCACGGAGCTTCTTTCTAGTTTTTATCTGAAGATAATTCCTTTTTCACCATGGGTCTCAATGTACTCATAAATATCCCTTTGCAGATTACACGAAAACAGTGCAACAAAACTGTTCCATGAAAAGAAAGGTGCAACACTGTGAGATGAATTCACACATCACAAAGTAGCTTCTCAGAAAATTTCTTTATAATTTTTATCAGAGTATATTTCCTTTGTCACCACAGGTTTCAATGCGATCCAAAATATTCCTTCTCAGATTCCCCAAAAACAGTGCTACAAAACTGCTCTTTGAAAAGAATCATGTAACTCTGTGAGGTGAATTCCCAAATCACAAAGCAGTTTCTCAGAAAGTTTCTTTCCAGTTTGTGTCTGATGTATTTCCTTTGTCACCATAAGCTTCAATGTGCTACGAAATATCCAATTGTAGATTCCAAGAACATAGTATTAGCAAACTGCTCAATGAAAAGAACAGTGTAATTCTGTGAGATGAATTCACACATCACAAAGAAATTTCTCAGAAAGCTTCTTTCCAGTTTTTATCTGAGGATAATTCTTTTTTCACCATGGGAAGCAATGCGTTCCCAAATATCCCTTTGCAAATTCCATGAAAATAGTGTTAGCAAACTGCTCCATGAAAAGAAAAGTGTAACACTGTGAGATGAATTCACACATCACAAAGAACTTTCTCAGAAAGCTTCTTTCTCGATTTTATCTGAGGATATTTCCTTTGTCACCATAGGCTTCAAAGTGACAAAAAACATCCTTTCCAAAGTTCCCCAAAATCAGTGCTAACAGACTGATTCATGAAAAGAATTATGCAACGCTGTGAGATGAATTAACACATCACAAAGCAGTTTGTCAGAATCCTTCTTTCTAGTTTTTATATGAGGATAATTCCTTTGTCACTGTATGCTTCAATGCGATCCATAATATCACATTGCAGAATCCAAGAAAACAGTGTTAGCATACTGCTGAATAAAAAGAACGGTGCAATTCTGTGAGATGAATTCATACATCACAGAGCAGTTTCTCAGAAAGCTTCCATTTGCTTTTTATCTGAGCGTATTTCTTTTGACACCATAGGCTTCAATTCACTCCCTAGTATCCTATCACGGATTCCACAAAAACTGTGTTATCACCTTGCTCAGAGAAAAGAGTCGTGTAGCTCTGTGAGATAAGTTCACGTGTCACAAAGCGATTTCTCAGTACGTTTCTTTCTAGTTTTTATATGACGTTATTTCTTTTGTCAGCATAAGCTTCAATGCACTCATTAATATCCCAATGCGGATTTCAAGACAACAGTGTTAGCAGACTGCTAAATGAAGAGAACAGTGTAACAATCTGAGATGAATTCACACATCACAAAGCCATTTCTCAGAAAACTTGTTTCTAGTTTTTATCTGAGGATATTTCTCTTTTCACCACAGGCCTCAGTATGCTCCAAAATATCCCTTTGCAGATTCCACGAAAACAGTGTTAGCATACTGCTCCATAAAATAAAGGGGTAACACTGTGAAATGAATTCCCACATCACAAAGAAGTTTCTCAGAAAGCTTCTTCATAATTTTTATCTGAGTACAATTCCTTTGCCACCATAGGCTTCAATGCGATCCAAAATATCCAATCGCAGATACCCCAAAAACAGTGCTACCAAACTACTCTATGAAAGGAATTGTGTAACTCTGTGATATGAATTGAGAAAACACAAAGCAGTTTCTCAAAAAGCTTCCTTCTGGTTTTTTTCTGAGGATATTTACTTGGTCACCATAAGCTTCAATGCACTCCAAAATATCTTATTGCAGATTCCAAGAAAACAGTGTAAACAGACTCCTAAATGAAAAGAAGTGTAATTCTGTGAGATGAATTCAACATCACAAAGCAGTTTCTCAGAGAGTTTCTTTCTAGTTTTTATCAGAGGATATTTCCCTTTTCATCCTAGGCCTGAATGCACTCCAAAACATTCCTTCTCAGATTCCGCAAAAACGGTACTAAGAAAGTGATTAATGAAAGGAATCGTTTAACTCTGTGAGTTGAATTCACACATCACACAGAATTTTCTCAGAAAGCTTCTTTCTAGTTGTTATTTGAGGATATTTCCTTTGTCAGCAAAGGATTCAATGCAATCCAAAATATCCCTTCTCTGATTCTCCAAAAATCGTGGAAACAAATTGTTCCATGAAAGGAATGTGTAACTCTGTGAGATGAATTTACACATCACAAAGCAGTTTCTCAGATAGTTTTTTCCTGGTTTTTGTCTGTGGATATTTCCTTTTTCACCATAGCCTTCAAAGTGATCAAGAATATCCCTTCTCAAATTCCACAAAAACAGTGCTAACAAACGACTCCATGAAAGATTTGTGAAGCACTGTGAGATAAATTCACACATCACAAAGCAGTTTCTCAGAAATCTTCTTTTTGTTTTTTATCTGAGGATGTTTCCTTTGTCACCACAGGCTTCAAAACGATCCAAAATATCCCTTCTCAGATTCCACAAAAACAGTACTAGCAAATGGATCCATGAAACAGTAGCATAACTCTGTGAGATGATTTCACCCATCACAAAGCATTTTCTCAGAAAGCTACTTTCTTCTTTTTATCTGAGGACATTTCAGGCCTCAGTGTGTTCCGATATATCTCTTTGCAGCTTCCATGAAAGTATTGTTAGGAAACATCTCAAGGAAAAGAGTGGTGTATCTCTGTGAGATGAATTCACACATCACAAAGCAGTTTCTCAGAAGAGTTCTCTCCAATTTTTATCTAAGGATAGTTAATTTTTCATTGTAGGACTCATTGCCCTCAGAATATCCCATGGCCGATTCCATGAAAAGAGTGTTAGTAAACTGCTCATTGTAGCAAAAAGTGTATCTCCGTGAGATGAACACACTCATCACAAATCAGTTTCTCATAAATCCTTTTCCAGTTTACACTGAAGTTATTTCCTTTGTGACCATAGGCTTCAATGCAATCCAAAATATCCCTTCTCAGATACCACAAATACAGTTCAAGCAATCTTCTCCTTGAAAGTGTAGTGTAACTTTGTGTGATGAACTCAGAGATCACAAAGCAGTTTCTCAGAAAGCTTCTTTCTTCTTTTTATCCAGGATACTTCCTTTTTACACATGGGCCTCAGTGTTCTCCCATATATCTCATTGCAGATTCTGCAAAAACAGTGTTAGCAAACCTCTCAATGAAAGTAATGGTGTAACACTCTGTGATGAATTCACACACCACAAAGTAGTATCTAAGAAGGCTTCTCTTTAGTTATTATCTGAGGATATTTCATTTTTCACCATAGGATTCTACGCTATCCAAGATATCACTTCTGAGATTCCTCAAAGCAGTGCTGGCAAACTCCTCCATGATAGAGTGGTGTAACTCTGTGAGTTGAATTCACATGTCACAAACCAGTTTCTCAGAAAAAAAATTTCTAGTTTTTATGTGAGGATATTTCCTTTGTAACCATAGGCTTCAAAGCGATCCAAAACATCACTTCTCAGATTCCACAAAAACAGTGCTAGCAAACTCCTCCATGAAAGAGTGGTGTAACTCTGTGAGATGAATTAACACATCCAAAAGCAGTTTCTCAGAAGGATTCTTTCTAGTTTTTATGTGAGGATATTTCCTTTGTCACCATAGGCTTCAAAGCAATCAAAAATACCTCTTATCAGATTCCACTTAAACAGGGCTAGCAAACGGATCCCTGAAAGTGTAGGTAACTCTGTGAGATGAATTCACACATCACAAAGCAGTTTCTCAGAAAGCTTCTTTCTTGCTTTTATCTGAGGATATCTCAGGCCTCAATGTGCCCTCGTGTGTCTCATTGCACATTCTGCGACAACAGTGTTAGCAAACTTCTCAATGAAAGCAATGGTGTAACTCTGTGTGATGAATTCACACAACACAAAGCAGTTTCTGAGAAGGCTTCTCTCCAGTTTATATCTGAGGATATTTCATTTTTCACCATGGGTTTTAATGCTATCCAAGATATCACATCTGAGATTCCACAAAAACACTGCTAGCAAACTCTTCCATGAAAAGAGTTGTGTAACTCTGTCAGATGAATTCACAACTCACAAAGCAGTTTCCCAGAAAGCTTCTTTCTAGTTTTCATCTGAGGATATTTCCTTTGTTACCATGAGCATCAAAGTGATCCAAAATATCGCTTGTCAGATTCCACAAAAACAGTGCTAGCCAACGACTCCACAAAAGAGCAAATCTCAGATGAATTCAGAAATCACAAAGCAGTTTCTCAGAAAGCTTCTTTCTGGATTTTATTTGAGCATATTTCCTTTGTCACCAAAGGCTTCAAATCAATCAAAAATATCCCTTTTCACATTCCACAAAAACGGTGCTAGGAAACGGCTCCCCTTAAAGAGTAGCGTAACTCTGTGAGATGAATTTACACATCACAAAGCAGTTTCTCAGAAGGCTTCCTTCTTGTTTTTATCTGACGATATTTCAGGCCTCAATGTACTCCCATCCATCTCATTGCAGATTCCATGAAAATATTGTTAGGAAACTTTTCAATAAAAAGCGTGATGTAGCTCTGTGAGACGAATTCACACATCACAAAGCAGTTTCTCAGAAGGCTTCTCTCCAGTTTTTATCTAAGTATATTAATTTTTGACCATAGGACTCAATGCCTTCGGAATATACGATGGCAGATTCCATGAAAACAGTGTTAGCCAACTGCTCAATGTAATGAAAAGTGTATCTCTGTGAGATGAATATACTAGTCACAAAGCAGTTTCTCATGAAGCTCTTTCTAGTTTTTACTGAGGATATTTCCTTTGTTACCATAGGCTTCAAAGTGATCCAAACTATCCTTTCTCAGAATGAACAAATGCAGTTATAGCAAACTGCTCATTTAAAGAATAGTGTAACTCTGTGTAATGAATTCACAGATCACAAAGCCGTTTTTCAGAAAGCTCTTTCTTCTTTTTATCCGAGGTTATTTCCTTTTTAAACACAGGCCTCAATGTGCTCCCGTATATCTCATTTCAGATTTCATGAAAATAATGTTAGGGGAGGGGCGGAGCAAGATGGCCGAATAGGAACAGCTTCAGTCTCCATCTCCCAGCGCGAGCGACACAGAAGACCGGTGATTTCTGCATTTTCAACTGAGGTACTGGGGTCATCTCATTCGGGAGTGCCGGACAATCGGTGCTGGTCAGCTGCTGCAGCCCGACC
>NC_045452.1:69017403-69043972 GCF_002776525.5 Piliocolobus tephrosceles
ATTAAAAAATCAGGAAACAATAGGTGTTGGAGAGGATGTGGAGAAATGGGAACACTTTTACACTGTTGGTGGGATTGTAAACTAGTTCAACCATTATGGAAAACAGTATGGCGATTCCTCAAGGATCTAGAACTAGATGTACCATATGACCCAGCCATCCCACTACTGGGTATATACCCAAAGGATTATAAATTATTCTACTACAAAGACACATGCACACGTATGTTTATTGCGGCACTATTCACAATAGCAAAGACTTGGAATCAACCCAAATGCCCATCAGTGACAGACTGGATTAAGAAAATGTGGCACATATACACCATGGAATACTATGCAGCCATAAAAAAAGATGAGTTTGCATCCTTTGTAGGGACATGGATGCAGCTGGAAACCATCATTCTTAGCAAACTATCACAAGAAGAGAAAACCAAACACCGCATGTTCCCACTCATAGGTGGGAACTGAACAATGAGCTCACTTGGACTCGGGAAAGGGAACATCACACACTGGGGCCTATCATGGGGAGGGGGGAGGGGGGAGGGATTGCATTGGGGAGTTATACCTGATATAAACGATGAATTGATGGGTGCTGACGAGTTGATGGGTGCAGCACACCAACATGGCACATGTATACATATGTAACCTGCACGTTATGCACATGTACCCTAGAACTTAAAGTATAATAAAAAAAAATAAAAAATAAATAAAAAAAAAAGAAAATAATGTTAGGAAACTTCTCAAATAAAAGAGTGGTGTAATTCTGTGAGATGAATTCACACATCACAAAGCAGTTTCTCAGAGGGCTTCTCTCCAGTTTTAATCTAAGGATATTTAATTTTTCACCATAGGACTCAATGCCCTCGGAATATCCCATGGCAGATTCCATGAAAACAGTGTTAGCAAAACTGCTTAATGTAATGAAAAGTGTATCTCTGTGAGATGAATACACTCATCACAAAGGAGTTTCTCATAAAGCCTTTTCTAGTTTTAACTGAGGATATTTCCTTTGTCACCATAGGCTTCAAAGCGATCAAATATGTCCCTTCTCAGATTCCAAAAACACATCGGTAGTAAACTGTTCCATGAAAGAGTAGTGAAACTCTGTGTGATGAATTCTCACATCACAAAACAGTTTTTCAGAAAGTTTCTTTCTTCTTTTTATCCGAAGATATTTCCTTTTTAAACACAGGCCTCATTGCACTCCTGTATATCCCATTGCAGATTCTGTGAAAACAGTGTTAGCAAACTTCTCAATGAAAGTAATGGTGTAACTCTGAGATGAATTTACACACCACAAAGCAGTTTCTGAGAAGGCTTCTGTCCAGGTTTTATCTAAGGTATTTCATTTCTCATCATAGAATTCTATGCTATCCAAAATATCACTTCTGTGATTCCACAAAGACAGAGCTAGCAAATTCCTTCATGAAAGAGTGGTGTAACTCTCTGAGATGAATTCACACATCACAAAGCAGTTTCTTAGAAAGCTTGTTTCTAGTCTTTATCTGAGGATATTTCCTTTGTCACCATAGGCTTCAAAGCGATCCAAAATATCCCTTCTCAGATTCCACAACCACAGTGCTAGCAAATGTCTCCATGAAAGCGTAGTGTAACTCTGTGAGTTGAATTCACACATCACAAAACGGTTTCTCAGAAAGCTTATTTCTGGTTTTTATCTGAGGATATTTCCTTTGTGACCATAGGCTTCAAAGCAATAAAAAATATACCTTCTCAGATTCCACAAAAACAGTGCTAGCCGATGACTCCACAAAATTGTGGTGTAATTCTGAGATGAATTCACAAATGACAAAGCTGTTTCTCAGAGACTTTCTTTCTGGTTTTTGACTGAGTTTATTTCCTTTTACACCATAGGCTTCAAAGTGATTAAAATATCCCTTCTCAGATTTCAAAGAAACAGTGCTAACAAAGAGCTCCATGAGAGAGTTGTGTAACACTGTGAGATGAATTCACACATCACAAAGCAGTTTCTCAGAAAGACTCTGGATTTTATCTGAGGATATTTCCCTTGTCACCATAGCCCTCAAAGCAATCCTAAATATCCCTTCTCAGACTCCACAAAAACAGTGCTAGCAAATGGATCCATGAAAGAGTTGTGTAACACTGTGAGATGAATTCACACATCACAAAGCAGTTTCTCAAAACAGTGCTAGCAAACGCATCCATGAAAGGGTAGTGTAACTCTGTGAGATGAATTCACACATCACAAAGCAGTTTCTCAAAAAGCTTCTGTCTTGTTTTTCTCTGAGGATATTTCAGGCCTCAATGCACTCCCGTCCATCTCATTGCAGATTCCGTGAAAATACTGTTAGGAAACTTCTCAATAAAATGCTTGATGTAGCTCTGTGAGATGAATTCACACATGACAAACTAGTTTCTCAGAAGGCTTCTCTCCAGTTTTTATCTAAGGATATTAACTTTTCACCATAGGACTCAATGTCCTCGGAATATACAATGGCAGGTTCCACGGAAACAGTGTTAGCCAACTTTTCAATGTAACAAAAAGTGTATCTCTCTGAAATGAATATGCTAGTCATAAAGCAGTTTCTCATGAAGCTGTTTCTAGTTTTTACTGAAGATATTTCCTTTGTTACCATAGGCTTCAACGTGATCCAATCTATCCCTTCTCAAATTGAACAAATGCAGTTTTGGCAAACTGCTCATTGAAAGAATAGTGTAACTCTGTGAAATGATTTCACAGATGACAATGACATTTCTCATAAAGCTTCTTTCTTCTTTTTATCCGAGGATATTTCCTTTTTAAACACAAGCCTCAGGGCATTCCCGTATATCTCATTGCAGATTCTGCGAAAACAGTGATAGCAAACTTCTCAATGAAAGCAATAGTGTAACTCTCTGAGACGAATTCACACACCACAAAGCAGTTTCTGAGAAGGCTTCTCTCCAGTTTTGATCTGAGAATATTTCATTTCTCACCATAGAATTCTATGCTATCCAAGATATCACTCCTGAGATTCCACAAAAACAGTGCTAGCAAACTCCTCAATGAAAGAGTGGTGTAACTCTGTGAGATGAATTCACACATCAGAAAGCAGATTCTCAGAAGCCTTATTTCTAGTTTTTCTCTGAGAATATTTCCTTTGTCATCATAAGCTTCAACGCGCTGTGAAATATCCATTTACGGATTCCAAGACAACAGTGATAGCAGAATGCTCAATAAAAAGAACACTGTAAGTCTGTGAGATATATTCACATATCACAAAGCAGTTTCTCAGAAGGCTTCTTTTTGGTTTATATCTGAGGATATTTCCTTTGTCTCCAAAGGGTTCAATGTGCTCCCAAACATCCTATTGCTTTTTCCATGAAAACAGTGTTAGCAAACTGTTGTATGTAAACAACGGTGTAACTCTGTGAGATGAATTCACACATCACAAAGAAGTTTCTCAGAAAGCTTCTTTCTATTTTTTATCTGACTATATTTCTTTTTTCACTATAGGCCTCAAAGTACTCTCAAATATCAGTATGCAGATTCCACCAAGAGAGTGTTAGCAAACTGCTCCATGAAAAGAAAGGTGTAACTGTGAGATGAATTCACCCATCACAAAGAACTTTTTCAGAAAGATTCTTTCCAGTTTTTATCAGAGGATATTTCCTTGTCACCATAGTCTTCAATGCAATTCAAAATATCCCTTCTCAGATTCCCCAAAAACAAAACAAAATGATCCATGAAAAGAATTGTGTAACTCTGTGTGATATATTCACACATCCAAAGCAGTTTCTCAGAAATCTTCTTTTTGGTTTTCATCTGAGCATATTTCCTTTGTCCACATAGGCTTCAATACACTCCCAAATATCCTAATGCAGATTCCACAAAAACAGTGTTAGCAGACAGCTCAGTGAAAAGAATGATATAACTCTGTGAGATGAATTAACCCATCATAAAGCAGTTTCTCAGAAAGCTTCTTCCTAGTTTTTATCTGAGGATATTTCCTGTGTCATCATAGGCTTCATTGTGCTAAGAAATATCCCATTGCAGCTTCCTAGAAAACAGTGTTAGCAAACTGATCCATGAACAGAACAGTGTAACTCTGAGATGCATTCACACATGACAATGCAGTTTCTCGAAAGCTTCCTTCTAGTTTTTATCTGAGGATATTTCCTTTTTCACCGTAGGCCTCAAAGGGCTCCCAAATATCACTTTGCAGATTTCACGAAAACAGTTTTATAAAACTGCTTCATGAAAAGAAAGGTGTAACTCTGTGAGATGAATTCACATACCACAACAAAGTTTCTCACAAAGCTTCTTTCCAGTTTTTATCTGAGTATATTTCCTTGTCACCATAGTCTTCAATGCAATCCAAAATATCCCTGGTCAGATTCCCCAAAAACAGTGCTAACAAAGTGATGCATTGAAGAAATAGTGTAACTCTGTGAGATAAATTCACACATCCAAAGCAGTTTCACAGAAAGCTTCTTTTTGGTTTCTATCTGAGGATATTTCCTTTGTCACCATAGGCTTCAAGGCACTCCCAAATATCCTAATGCAGATTCCATGAAAACAGTGCCAGCAGACTGCTCATTGACAAGAAGGGTGTAACCCTATGGGATGAATTAACCCAGGACAAAGCAGTTTCTCAGAAATCTCCTTTCTAGTTTTTATCTGAGGATGTTTCCTTTGTCACCATTAGCTTCTTGTGCTAAGAAATATCCCATTGCAGATTCCAAGAAAACAGTGTTGGCAAACTGATGAATGAAAAGAACTCTGTGAGATGCATTCAAACATCACAGTGCAGTTTCTCAGATACCTTCTTTCTAGTTTTTGTCTGAGGATATTTGCTTTTTCACCATAGGCCTCAATGTGCTCCAAAATATCCTTATGCAGATACCATGAAAACCGTGTAAGAAAATGGCTTCATGAAGAAAAAGGTGTAATTACATGAGATTAATGCAAACATCACAAAATAGTTTGTCAAGAAAGATTTTTACTAGTTTTTATCTGAGGATATTTCCTTTGTCAGCATAGCCTTCAATGCGATAAAAAATATCCCATGTCAGACACCCAAAAAATAGAGTTAAAAAAATGCTCCATGATAGGAAAGTGTAACTTTGTGACATGAATTCACACATCATATATCAGATTCTCAGAAACCTTCTTTCTAGTTTTTCTCTGAGGATGTTTCCTTTGTCATCATAAGCTTCAATGAGCTGTGAAATATTCCTTTATGCATTCCAGGAAAATAGTGTTAGCTGACTGCTCAATGAAAAGAACACTTAACTCTGTGAGATGTATTCACACATCACAAAGCAGTTTCTCAGAAGGCTTCTTTTTGGTTTTTAACTGAGAATATTTCCTTTGTCACCATAGGCTTCAATGTACTCCAAAACATTCTATTGCGTTTTCCACAAAAAGAGTGTTAGCAAATTGCTGTATGAGAAGAACCGTGTAACTCTGTGGGATGAATTCACACATCCAAAGCAGTTTATCAGAAAGTTTCTTTTTGGTTGTTATCTGAGGATATTTCCTTTGTCACCATAGGCTTCAATGCACTGCCAAATATCCGAACGCAGATTCCACAGTAACAGTGTTAGCAGACTGTTCAATGAAAAGAACGGTGGAATTCTGCGGGATGAAAAAATCCATCACAAAGCACTGTCTCAGAAAGCTTCTTTCTAGTTTGTCTTTTAGCAGACTGCTGTATGAAAAGCACAGTGTAAGTCTGTGAGGTGAATTAACCCATCAAAAAGCAGTTTCTTAGAAAGCTTCTGTCTAGTTTTATCTGAGGATATTTTCTTTTTTACTATAGGCCGCAAAGTGTTGCCAAATATCCCCTGGTTGATTCCACGACAACAGTGTTAGCAAACTGCTCCATGAAAAGAAAGATGTAACTTAGTGATACGAATTCACAAGTCACAAAGAACTTTCTCAGAAAGCTTCTTTCCAGTTTTAATCTGAGAATATTTACTTTTTCACCATAAGCCTCAATGCCCTCCCAAATATCACTTTGCAGAATCCACGAAAACAGTGTTAACAAACTGTTTCATGAAGTGAAAGGTGTAACTCTGTGAGATGAATTCACACATCACAAAGAAGTTTTTCACAGAGCTTTTTTCTAGTTTTTATTTGAAGATATTTCCTTTGCCAGCATTGGCTTCAATGTGATCCAAAATATCCCTTCTCAGATTCCTCAAAAACAGTGATAACAGACTTCTCCATGAAATGAAAGTGTAACTCTGTGAGATGAATTCTCACGTCGGAAAGAAGTTTCTCAGAAACCTTCCTTCTAGTGTTTCTCTGAGGACATTTCCTTTGTCACCATAATCTTCAATTTGCTGCAAAATATCTCTTCACAGATTCCAAGAAAACAGTGTTAACAGACTGCTCAATGAAAATAACATTGTAACTCTCTGAGATGTATTCACACATCACAAAGTAGTTTTTCAAAAGGCTTCTTTTTGATTTTTATCTGAGGATATTTCCTTTTTCACAATGGGCCTCAAACTGCTCCCAAATATCCCCTTGCATATTCCACGAAAAGTGTGTCAGCAAACTGCTTCATGAAAAGAAAGATGTAAAACTGTTAGATGAATTCACACATCACAAAGAACTTTCTCAGAAAGCTTCTTTCCAATTTTTACCTGAGAATATTTCTGTGTCACTGTAGGCTTCAAGGTGATCCAAAACATCCCTTCTCAGATTCCTCAAAAACAGTGCTGACAAAGTGATCCATGAAAATAATCGTGTAACCTGTGAAATGAATTCACACATCCAAAGAAGTTTCTCAGAAAGCTTCTTTTTGCTATTTATCTGAGGATATTTTATTTTTAATCATATGCTTGAATGATATCCAAATTATTCCTTCTCAGATTCCCCATAAACATTGTTACCAAACTACTCAGTGAAAAGAATCATGTAACTCTGTGAGCTTCTTTTTGGTTTTTATCTGAGGATATTTCCTTTGTTGCCATAGGATTCAATGGGCTCTGATATCTCCTATTGCAGATTCCATGAAAACAGTGTTATCAAAGAGCTTAATGAGAAAAACACTGTAAATCTGTGAGATGAATTCACGCATCACAAAGAACTTTCTCAGAAATATTCTTTGTAGTTTTTATCTGAAGATATTTTCTTTTTCACTATAGACCTCAATGTGCACCCAAATATCCCATTACCCATGAAAACAGTGTTAGCAAACTGCTCAATGAAAGGAACAGTGTATCTCTGTGAGATGAATTCCCACATCACAATGCAGTTTCTCAGAAAGCTGCCATTTGCTTTTTGTCTTGGATATGTCCTTTGTCACCATAGGCTTCAATGTACTCTCAAATATCCCTTTGCAGATTCCAGGAAAACAGTGTTAGCAAGGGTCTCCACAAAAAGAAACTGTAACTCTGTGAGATGAATTAACACATCACATATAACTTTCTCAGAAAGCTTCTTCCTATATTTTTTCTGAGGATATGTCCTTTGTCACCATAGGCTTGAAAGCGATCCATAATATTCATTCTCAGATTCCCCAAAAACAGTGCTACAAAACAGATCCATGAAAAGAATCGTGTAACTCGGTGAGTTGAATTAGCACATCACAAAGAGGTTTCTCAGAAAGCTTCTTTAAACTTTTTATATGAGGATATTTCCTATATCACCATAAGCTTCAATGCACTCTGAAATAACCCACTGCAGGTTAAAAGAAAACAGTGTTAGCAAACTGCTCCATGGAAAGACCAGTGTAACACTGTGAGATGAATTCACACATCAAAACCAGTTTCCCATAAAGCATCTTTCTAGCTTTTATCTGAAGATATTTCTTTTTTCACCATAGGCCTCAACGTGCTCCCAAATATATCTTTGCAGATTAGACGAAAACAGTGTTAGCAAACTGATCCATGGAAAGAAATGTGTAACTCTGTGTGATAAACTCACACATGACAAAGAAGTTTCTGAAAAAACTTCTTTCTAGTTTTTATCTGAATATATTTCCTTTCTCACCGTAGGCTTCAATGCGATCCCAAATATCCCTTCACAGATTCTCTAAAAACAGTGCTACCAAACTGTTCCATGAAAAGAATCATGTAACTCTGTGAGATGAATTCAAAAATCTAAAAGCAGTTTCCCAGAAAGCTTCTTTGTAGTTTTTATCTAAGGATATTTAGTTTTTCACTGTGAGCCTCAATGTGCTCCAAAATATCCCTTTGCAGATTCCACGAAGACAGTGTTAGCAAACAGCTCAATGAGAAGAAAGTTGTAACTCTGTGAGATGAATTCACACATCACAAAGAACATTCTCAGAAACCTTCTTTCCAGTTTTCATCTGAGGATATTTCCTGTATCACCACTGGCTTCAATGGGATCCAAGATATCACCTCTCATATTCCCCAAAGAGATTTCTACCAAACTGCCACATTAACGGAAACGTGTAACTCTGTTAGATAAATTCACAAATCACAAAGCAGTTTCTCAGAAAGCTTCTTTCTAGTTTTTGTCTGAGGATACTTCCTTTGTCACCATAAGATTCAATGTGCTGCAGAATATCCCATTGCAGATTCCACAAAAACAGCCTTAGCAAACTGCTCCATGAAAAGAAAGGTGTAACTCTGTGAGATGAATTAACACCTCACAAAGAACTTTCTCAGAAAGCTTCTTTCCAGGTTTTTATCTGAGGATATTTCCTTTGTCACCATAGGCTTCAACACGATCCAAAATGTTCCATCTCAGATTCCACAAAAACAGTGTTACCAAACTGCTCCATGACAAGAATTGTGTAACTCTGTGACAAGAATTAGTACATCAGAAAGCTTTTCCTCAGAAAGCTTCTTTCTAATTTTTATATGAAGGTGATCCCTTGTCACCCTAAGCTTCAATGAGCTCCAAAATATCCCTTTGTAGATTTCACGAAAACAGTGTTATGAAACTGTGCAATGAAAAGAACGGTGTAACTCTGTGAGTTGAGGTCACACATCAGAAAGAACTGTCTCAAAAAGTTTCTTTATAATTTTTATCTGAGGGTAATTCCTTTGTCACCATAGGCTTCAATGCACTCCCAAATATCCTATTGAGGATTCCACAAAAACAGTGTTATCAAACTACTCAATGAAAAGACTGGTGTAATTCTGTGAGATGAGTTCACACATCACAAAGAACTTTCTCAGAAAGCTTCTTTCTAGTTTTTATCTGAGGATATTTCCTTTTCACCATAGACTTCAATGCTATCCCAAATATCCCTTCTCAGATTCCACAAAAACTGTTCTAACAAACTGATCCATTAAAAGAATCATGTAAATTTGTGAGATGAATTCACAAACCACTAAGGAGTTTCTTGGAAAGCTGCTTTCTAGTTTTTGTCTGAGGATATTTCCTTTGTCACCATACACTTAAATGCTCTCCGAAATATAACATTGCAGATTCTGCAAAAACAGTGTTAGCAAACTACTCAATGAAAAGAACAGTGTAAAGCTGTGAGATAAATTCACACATCACAAAGCAGTTTCTCAGAAAGCTTCTTTATAGTTTTTATGTGCGGGTATTTTCTTTTTCACTATATGCCTCCATGTGCTCCCAAATATCAATTTACAGATTCCATAAAAAGAGTGTTAGCAAACTGCTCAGTGAATGTAACACTGTATCACAGTGAGATGAATTCACACATCACAAAGCAATTTCTCAGAAAGTTTCTATCTAGTTTTTATCTGAGGACATTTAGTTTTTCAAAATAGGCCTCAATGCTCTCCCCAATATCCCTTTGCAGATTACATGAAAGCAGTGTTAGCATGAAAAGTTCCATGAAAAGAAATTTGTAATTCTTTGAGATGAATTTCCACATCACAAAGAACTTTCTCAGAATGCTTCGTTGTAGTTTTATCTGAGGGTATTTCTTTTCTCAAGATAAGCTTAAATGCAATCCGAATTCTCCCTTCTCAGATTACCCAAAAAACAGTGCTACAAAACTGCAAAATGAAAAGAATTGTGTAACTCTGTGAGATGAATTAACACATCAGAATACATTTACTCAGAAAGTTTCTTTCTAGTTCTTATATGAAGATATTTCCTTTGTCACCTAAAGGTTCAATGCACTCCGAGATGTCCCTTTGCAGATTCCATGAAAACAGTGTTGGCAAATTGCTTAATGAAAAGGACAGTGTAACTCTGTCAGGTGAATTCATGCATCACAGTTTTGCAGGAAGCTTCTCTCTACTTATTATCTGAGGACATTTCCTTTCTTACCATAGTCCTCAATGCGCTCCCATATATTCCCTTGCAGATTCCACGAAAGGAGTGTTAGCAAACTGCTCAGTGAGAAGAATGGTGTAATTCTGCTGGATGAATTGACACTTCACAAAACAGCTTCTCAGAAAGTTTCTTTCTAGTTTTTAACTGAGGATATTTCCTTTTTCACTACAGGCCTCAATGTGCTCCCAAATATCCCTTTGCAGATTCCACGAAAACAGTGGTAGCAAACCACCCTATGAAAAGAAATTTGTAACTTTGTGAGATGAATTCACGCATCAAAAGTAACTTTTTCAGAAAGCTTCTTTGTATTTTTTATCTGAGGTTATTTCTCTTGTCACCATAGGCTTCAATGTAACCTAAAATATTCACTCTCAGATTCCCCAAAAACAGGGCTACCAAACTGATTTATGAAAAAAAAATCATATAATTCTCTGAGATGAATTAACACATCACAAAGTGGTATCTCACAAAGCTTCTTTCTACTTTTTGTCTAAGGATATTTCCTATGTCAGTGTAAGCTTCAATGTGCTCTGAAATAACCTGTATCAAATTCCAACAAAACAGTGTTAGCAAACTGCTCAATGAAACGAATAGTTTACCTCTCTGAGATTAATTCACACATCACAAGGCAGTTTTTCAGAAAGTTTTTTTCTAGTTTTTATCTGAGGATATTTCCTTTTTCATCATAGGCTTCAGCACGCTCCCATATATCCCTTTGTAGATTCCACGAAAAAAGTGCTAGCAAACTGCTCCATGAAAAGAACGCTGTAACTCTGTGAGGTGAATTCACACATCATGAATAATGTTCTCAGAAAGTTTCTTTCTAGTTTTCTTCTGAGGGTATTTCCTTTGTCAACACAGGCTTCAATGTATTCCAAAATATGCCTTCTCAGATTCGCCAAAAAGAGTACTACCAAATGATCCATGAAAAGACTCTTGTAACTCTGTGAGATGAATTAACACATCACAATGCAGTTTCTCAGAATGCTTATTTCTCTTTTTTATCTTAGGGTATTTCCATCCAAAATATCCCTCCTCAGATTCCCCAAAAACAGTGCTACCAAACTGCTCCATGAAAAAAGTGGTGTAACTCTGTGAGAGGAATTCACAAATCACAAAGTTGTTTCTCTGAAAGCTTCTCTCTCATTTTTATCCGAAAATATTTCCTTTGACATCCTAGGCTTCAATGTGCTCCCAAGTACCCTATTACAGATTCTACGAAACCAGTTTTATCAGACTGCTGAATGAAAACAACCATGTAACTATGTGAGATGAATTCGCACATCATAAGGAGCTTTCTCAGAAAGCTTCTTTCTAGTTTTTATCTGAGGTTATTTCCTTTGTCACCATAGGCTTCAATGCCATTCAAAATATCCCCCTCAGGTTCCCCCAAAACAGTGCTACCAAACTTCTCCATGAAAACAGTGGTGGTACTCTCTGAGTACAAAGCTGTTTCTCAAAACGCTTCCTTCTAGTTGTTATCTGAGGATCTTTCCTTTTTCACCATATTCCTCAATGCCCTCCCAAATATCCCATTGAAGATTAAAAAAAGTGTTAGCAAATTTCTCAATGAAAAGAGTGGTGTAACTCTGTGAGATGAATTCACACATCACAAAGAACTTTCTGAGAAAACTTCTTTCTAGTTCAATCAGATCCAAAATATCCTTTCTCAGATTCCCCAAAAACAGTGATACCAAACTGATCCATGAGAAGAATCATGTAACTCTGAGAGATTAATTAACACATCACAAAGCAGTTTCTTAAAAAACTTCTTTCCGGTTATATGTGAGGATATTTCCTTTTTCACTATAGGCCTCAATGCACTCCCAAATATCACATTTCAGATGCCATGAAAACAGTGTTAGTAAACTGCTCCATGGAAAGAAACGTGTAACTGTATGAGATGAATTCCCACATGACAAAGTAGTTTCTCAGAAATCTTCTTTCTAGTTATTATCTAGGAATATTTCCTTTATCACTATAGGCCTCAATGTGCTCCGTATTATAACATTTCAGATTCTTTGAAAACAGTGTTAGGGAACTGCTCCATGAAAAGAAAGAGGTTACTCTGTGAGATGAATTCACACATCACAAGGAACTTTCTCATTAAGCTTCTTTTTAGTTTTTAACTGAAGATATTTCCTTTTCCAACATAAGCTTCCATGCACTCGTAAATATCCCTTCTCAGACACCACAAAGACAGGGATGCCAAACTGCTCTCTCAACAGAAAGCTTTACCTCTATGAGATGAATCATCACATCACAAAGTAGTTTTCAGAAACTTTCTCTCCTGTTTTTACCTGAAGATATTTCCTTTTTCAACATTGGCCTCTATCTGCTCTCGATTATCCCTTGCATATTCCAAAAAAAGATTACTAACAAACTGCTCAATGAAAAGAAAGATTTAACTCGGTTAGATGAATTCTCCCATCACAAAACAGTCTCTCAGAAAGCTTCATTCTAGTTTTATCTGAAGGCATTTCCTTTTTCACCATAGTCTTCTCTGTGCTCCAAATATAGATTTGTACATAACACAAAACCAGGGTTACCAAACTGCTCAATGAAAAGAATGGCTTGCCTCTAGGAGATAAATTCACCCAGTACAAATAAATCTCTCAGATAGCTCCTTTCTAGTTTTTATCTTTGCATATTAACTTTTCCACCATCAGCCTCAATACGCTCTCAAATATCATTTCCCAGACACCACAAAAACAGTGATGAAAAACTGCTCATTCAACAAAATGGTTTGTCTCTATGACATGAATGCACACCTCACAAAACAGTTTCTCAAAAACCTTCTCTCCAAGGTTTATCTGAAGGTGTTTCCTTTTTCACCATAGGTCTCTATGAGCTCCAGAATTTCCCTTTGGAGATTCCCCAAAAACAGTGCTACCAAACTGCTCAATGAAAAGAAAGGTGGAACTCTGTGATATGAATTCACCCATCACAAAGCAGTTTCTCTAAAGCTTTTTTCTAGTTTTTATCTGAGGATATTTCCTTTTTCACCATAGGTCTCAAAGCACTCCCAAATAACCCTTTGCAGATTCCACGAAAACAGTGTTAGCTAACTGCTCCATGAAAAGAAAGGTGTATCTCAGTGAGATGAATTCACATATCACAAAGAGCTTTCTCAGAAGTTTTCTTTCTAGTTTTTATCTGAGGATATTTCCTTGGTCACCATAGGTTTCAATGCGATCCAAAATATCCCTTCTCAGATGCACCAAAAACAGTGCTACCAATCTGCTTCATGAAAGCAATTGTGTAACTTTGTGAGATGAATTAACACATCAGGAAGTGGTTTCTCAGAAAGCTTCTTTCTAGTTTTAGTATGAGGATATTTGTTACCATAAGCTTCAATGCACTCAGAGGTATCAGATTTCAGATTCCAAGAAAACAGTGTAAGTAAACTGCTCAATGCAAAGAACAGTGAAATTCTGTGAGATTAATTCACACATCACAAAGCAGTTTCTCAGAAAGCCTGTTTCTAGTTTTTGTCTGAGGATATTTACTTTTTCACCATATTCCTCAATGCACTCCTGAATATCTAATTTCAGATTAAACGAAAATAGTGTTAGCAAACTTCTCAATGAAAAGAAGGGTGTTACTTGGTGAGATGAATTCATACATTACAAAGCAGTTTCACAGAAAGCTTCTTTTTGTTTTTTATCTGAGGATATTTCCTTTGTCACCATAGGCTTCAATGCATTCTCAAATACCCTATTGCAGATAGCATTAAATCAGTGTTATCAAACTGCTCAATGAAAACAATGGTGTAACTCTGTAAGATGAATTCACACATCACAAAGCTTTATCTCAGAAAGTTTCCTTCTAGTTTTTGCAAGAAGATATTTACTTTTTCACTGTAGGCCTCAATGCGCTCCAGAATATCCCATGGCAGATTATATGAAAACAGTGTTAACAAATTGCTCCATGAAAATAAAGGTGTAACTTTCTGAGATGAATTCCCACATCACAAAAAACTTTCTCAGAAAGCTTCTATGTAGTTTTTATCTGAGGATATTTCCTTTGTCACCATCGGCTTCAATGTGATTCAAAATATCGCTTCTCAGATTTCCCAAAAACACTGTTACCAAACTGATCCAAGAAACGGATTGTGTAACTCTGTGCGATGAATTAACACATCACAAAGTGGTTTCTCAGAAAGCTTCTTTCTAGTTTTTATATGAGGATATTTCCTATATCACCATAATCTTTAATGCACTCCAAAATATCTCACTCTCACTGCAGATTCCAAGAAAACAGTGTTAGTAAACTGCTCAATGAAAACTACAGTGTAATACTGTGAGATGAATTCACACATCACAAAGCAGTTTCTCACAAAGATTCTTTCTACTTTTTATCTGAGATTATTTTCTTTTTCACCATAGGTCTCAATGCACTCCAATGTATACTTTTGCAGATTCCATGAAAACAGTGTTAGCAAACAGATCAATTAAAAGAACGGTGTAACTCTGTAGGATACATTCACACACTACAAAGAAGTTTCTCAGAAAGTTTACTTGTAGTGTACATCTGAGGATATTTCCTTTGTCATCATAGGCTTCAATGCAATCCAAAATATCTCTTCTCAGATTCCCCTAAAACAGTGCTACCAAACTGATCCATAAAAAGAATTGTGTGACTCTGGGAGATGAATTCACATATCACAAATATGTTTCTCAGAAAACATCTTTCTAGTTTTTGTCTGAGGATATTTCCTTTATCTCCATATTCCTCAATGCACTCTCGAATATCCCATTGCAGATTAATGGAAAAAATTGTTAGCAAAATTCTCAATGAAAAGAATGGTAAAGCTTGATGAGATGAATTCACACATCACAAAGCAGTTTCACAGAAAGCTTCTTCTTGGTTGTTATCTGAGGATATTTCCTTTGTCACCAAAGGCTTCAATGTGCTCCTAAATAACTCCTCTCAGGTACCACAAAAACAGTGATGCTGAATTGCTCCACCAAAAAAAAAAAAAAGATTAAACTCTATGAGATGAATACACACATCACAAAACCATTTCTTGAAAAGCTTCTCTCCAGTTTTTACCTGAAGTTATTTACTTTTTAACCATAAGCCTCCAGGAGCTCCTGAATATAACTTTGCAGATTCCATAAAAATAGTGCTACCAAGCTGCTCAAAGGAAATAAAGGTGTAACTCTGTGTGAACTCACCCAAAACAAAGAAATTTCTCAGGAAGATTCTTTCTAGTTTTTATCTCAGGATATTTCCGTTTCCAACATTGGTTTCCATGCTCTCCCAAATATCCCTTTGCAGATTCCACGAAAACAGTGTTAGCAAATTGCTCCATGAAAGGAAATGTGTAACTCTGTGAGATGAACTCACATATCACAAAGAATTTTCTCAGAAAGCTTCTCTCTAGTTTTTAATCTGAGGATATTTCCTTTGTCACCATAGGCTTCAATGTAATCCAAAATATCCCTTCTCAGATTCCCCAAATAGAGTGATACCAAACTGCTCCATGAGAAGAATCGTGTAAGTCAGTGAGATGAATTCAAGCATCGCAAAGTAGTTTCTCAGAAAGCTTTTTCTAGTTAATATAAGAAGGTATTTCCTTTTTCACTATAATACTCAATGCTCTCCAAAATATCCCTTTGCAGATTCCATGAAAGCAGTGTTATCAAACTCCTGCATGAAAAGAAAGGTGTAACTCTGTGAGATGAATTCACACATCACAGAGAACTTTCTCAGAAAGCTTCTTTCTAGTTTTTATCTGAGGATATTTTCTTTTTCACCATAGACTTCAATGTGCTGCAAAATATCACTTTGCTGATTCGCCAAAAACACGGCTACCAAACGGGTCCATGAAAAGGATCTTGTAATTCAGTGAGTGGAATTAACACATCACAAAACGGTTTATGAGAAAGCTTATTTCTTGTTTTTATGTGAGGATATTTCCATTGTCACCATAAGCTTCAATGTGCTCCGAAATATCCCTTTGCGGATTCCTAGAAAACCGTGGTAGCAAAGTGCTCTATGAAAAGAACAGTGTAACTCTGTGATATTAATTCACATATCACAAAGCAGTTTCTCAGAAAGCTTCTTTCCATTTTTTGTTGGAGGATATTTATTTTGTCACCATAGACCTCAAAGTGATCCCAAATATCCCTTTGCAGATTCCATGAAAACAGTGTTAGCAAACTGCTCCATGAAAAGAAAGGTGTAAATCTGTGAGATGAATTCACACTTTACAAAGCAGTTTCTCCAAAAGCTTCTTTCTGGTTTTTGTCTGAGGATATTTCCATTGTCACCATAGGCTTCAAAGCACACCCAAATATCCTTTTGCAGATTTCACAAAAACAGTGTTAGCAATCTGTTCCAAGAAAATAATCACGTAACTATTTGAGATGAATTCACACATCACCAAAAGTTTCTCAGAAAACTTCTTTCTGGCTTTTATCTGAGAATATTTTCTTAGTCACCTTAGGCTTCAATGTGATCCAAAATATCCCTTCTCATAATCCCCATAAACAGTGCTATGAAACTACTCCATGAAAAGGATAGTTTAACTCTGTGAGATGAATTCACAAATAACAAAGCAGTTTCTCAGAAAGCTTCTTTCTAGTTTTTGTCTGAGGATATTTCCTTTTTCACCCTCGGCCTCAATACACTCCCAAGTATCCCTTTGTAAATTCCACGAAAACAGTGTTAGCAAAGTCTTCCATGAAAAGAAAGGTGTAAATATGTGAGATGAATTCACGCATCCCAAAGCAGTTTCTCAGAAAGCTTCTTTTTGGTTTTTGTCTGAGGATATTTCGTTTGTCACCATATTCTTCAGTGCATTCCCAAATATCCTATTTCAGATTCCACGAAAACAGTTTCAGAAAACTGCTCCAAGTAAAGAATTGTGCTACTCTGTGAGACAAATACATACATCACAAAGCAGTTTCTCAGAGTACTTCTTTCTAGTTTTTATCTGAGGATATTTCCTTTTTCAAAATAGGCTTCAATGCAATCCAAAGTATTTCTTCTCAGATTCCCCAAAAACAGTTTTACTAAACTGCTCCATGAAAGTAATTGTGTAACTCCGTGAGATGAATTCGCAAATCTCAAAGCACTTTCTCAGAAAGTTTCTTTCTAGTTTTTATTTGAGGATATTTACTTTTTCACTGTAGGCCTCAATGCGCTCTCAAATCTACCTTTGCAGATTAGACGAAAACAGTGTTAGCACACTGCTCTATGAAAAGAAAGGTGTAAATCTGTGACATGAATTCACACACCACAAAGCAGTTTCTCTGAAATCTTTTGTCTAGTTTTTATCTGAGGATATTTCCTTTTTCACCATATTCCTCACTGTGCTCCCAATTATCCCATTGCAGATTCCACGAAAAAAGTGGTAGCAAACTTCTCAATGAAAAGAAAGGTGTAAATCTCTGAGCTGAAATCATGCATCACAAAGTAGTTTCACAGAAGGTTTCTTTTTGGTTTTTATCTGGGTATATTCCCTTTGTCACCATAAGTTTCAATGCAATCCAAATTATCCTATTGCTCCTTCCACGAAAACAGTGTTAGCAAACTGCTCAATTAAAAGAACACTGTAACTCTGTGAGATGAGTTTACACATCAGAAAGCAGTTTCTCAGAAAGTTCTTTTTGGTTTTTACCTGAGGATAAATCCATTGTGACATTAGGCTTCAATGTGATCCAAAATATCCATTCTCAGATTCCCCAAAAACAGTGCTACTGAACTGATCCATGAAAAGAATCATGTAACTCTGGGAGATGAATTAACAAATCACAATATGGTTTTTAAGAAAGCTTCTTTCTAGTTTTTATATGAGGGTACTTCTTTTGTCACCATAGGCTTAAAATGTGCCCTGAAATATCCCATTATCACCATAGGCTTCAGTGTGCTTCCAAATATCCTGTAGCAGATTTGCGAACAACAGTGCTGCCATACTGCTGCATGAAAAAAATGGTGTAGCTCTGTAAAATGAATTCAGCCATCAAAAAATCTGTTTCTCACTAAGCTTCTTACTAGTTTTTATGTGAGGATATTTCCTATTTCACCTTATTTCTCTATGTGCTCACGAATATCCCAATGCAGATTCCAAGAAAAAAGTGTTAGCAAACTTCTCATTGAAAAAAATGGTGTAACATTGTGAGATGAATTCACACATCAAAACATAGTTTCCCAGAAAGGTTGTTTTTGGTTTTTATCTGAGGATATTTACTTTGTCACCAGAGGCTTCAATGCACTCCAAAATATCCTATTGCAGCTTCCACAAAAACAGTGTTATCAAGCTGATTAATGAAAATAACGGTGTAACTCTGTAAGATGAATTCACACTTCACAAAGTAGTTTCTCAGAAAGATGCCTTCTAGTTTTTATCTAAGGATATTTCCTATTTCACCATAGGCCTCAATGTACTCCCTAACATCCCTTTACAGATTCCATGAAAGCAGTGTTAGCAAACTGCTAAATGAAAAGAAAGGGTTAACTCTTTGAGACAAATTCACACATCACAAAGAACTTTCTCAGAAAGTTTCTTTTCTAGTTTTTATCTGAGGATATTTCCTTTGTCACCATTGGCTTCAATGTGCACTAAAATATCCTATTGCAGATTCCACAAAAACTGTATTTAAAAACTGCTGCAAGAAAAGAATCATGTAACTCTGTGAGATGAACTCACACATCACAGTGCAGTTTCTCAGAAATTATCTTTCTAATTTTAATCTGAGGCTATTTCCTTTGTCACCTGTGGCTTCAATGTTCTCCCAAATATCCTATACTTTTGCAGATTCCATGAAACCAGTGTTATCAATATGCTCAATGAAAAGAGTGGTGTAACTCTGTAAGAAGAATTCGGACATCACAAAACAGTTTATCAGGAAGCCTCTTTCTAGTTTTTATCTGAGGATATTTCTTTTTTCACTATAGTCCTCAATGCACTTCAAAATATCCATTCGCAGTTTCCACGAAAACAGTGTTAGCAAACTACTCTATGAAAAGAAAGATGTGAAACTGAGCTGAATTCAAACATCACAAGTAACTTTCTCATTAAGCTTCTTTCTAGTTTTTATCAGAAGCTCTTATCAAAGCTTCTTTCTAGTTTTGAGTTTTGTCTCCATAAGCTTCAATGTGAAACTATATATGTCTCCTCAGATTCCCCCAAAATAGTGCTACCAAACTGTTCCATGAACAGAATCGTGTAACTCTGTGAGGTGAATTGACACATCACAAAGCGGTTTCTCAGGAAGCTTCTTTCTAGTTATAATACGAGGATATTTAATTTGTCACTATAAGCTTCAAAGTACTCCAAATTGTCCTTCACAGATTCCCCGAAAATAGAGTTAGCAAACTTCTCCACGATAATAAAGGTGTAACTCTGAGAGATGAATTCACCCATAACAAAGCAGTTTCTCAGAAAGCTTCTTTCTAGTTTAAATCTGAGGATATTTCCTTTTTCAAATTAGCCTGCAGTGTGCTCTCAGATACAACAAAAACAGTGAGGCTGAACTGCAAATCAACAAAAAGATTAAACTCTATGAGATGAATAAACACACCAAAAACCATTTCTCCAAAGGATTCTCTCCAGTTTTTATCTGAAGTTATTTCCTTTTTCACCGTAGGCCTCTAGGAGCTCCAGAATACCCCTTTGCAGATTCCATAAAAACAGTGCTACCAAAATACTCCAGGTAAAGTATCGTGTAACTCAATGAGATGAATTCACAAAACACAAAGCAATTTTTCAGAATGCTTCTTTCTAGTTTTTGTCTGAGGATATTTTCCTTGTCACCCAAATGGTGAATGTACTCCAAAACATCCCATTGCAGATTCCAAGAAAACAGCATTAGCAAGCTGCTAAATAAAAGGAAAAGTGTAAATCTGTGAGATGAATTCACCCATCACAAAGCAGTTTCTCAGAAAGCTTCTTTCTTGTTCAAATCTGAAGATATTTCCTATTTCACCATAGGCTCCAATGTGCTCCCAAATATCTCCTTTCAGATACCACAATAACAGTGATGCTCAACTGTTCAATCAAAGAAAATGTTAAACTCTTTGAGATGAATACACACATCACAAAATGGTTTCTGGGAAAGCTTCTCTCCAGTTTTTATCTGAAGTTACATCCTTTTTCACCATAGGCCACCAGGATCTCCCAAATATCCCATAGCAGGTTCCATAAAACCAGTGGTAGCAAACTACTCCATGAAAAGAAACCTGTAACATTGTGAGATGAATTAACACATCACAAAGCGGTTTCTCAGAAAGCTTCCTTCTGGTTTTTATCTGAGGATATTTCCTTTGTCACCATAGGCCTAAGGCACTCCGAAATATCACGTTGCAGATTCCAAGAAAACAGTCTTAGCAAACTACTCAATTAAATGAACAGTGTAACTCTGTGAGATGAATTCACACATTACAAAGCAGCTTCTCAGAAAGCTTCTTTTGAGTTTTTTTCCGAGGATATTTAGTTTCTCACCACAGGCCTAAATGTGCTCCCAAATATCCCTTTGCATATTCCACGAAAACAGTGTTAGCAAACTGCTCCATGAAAAGAAAAGTGTAACTGTATGAGATGAATTCACACTTCACAGAGAACTTTCTTGGACAGCTTCTGTCCAGTTTTTATCTGAGGATATTTTCTTTGTCACCATAAGCTTCAATGTGATCCAAAATATGCCTTCTCAGATTCTCCAAAAAGAGTGCTAAGAAACTGCCCCATGAAAGGAATTGTGTAACTCTGTGGGATGAATTCACAATCAGAAAACAGTTTCTCTGCAAACTTCTTACTGGTTTTTGACTTATAATATTTCCTTTGTCACCGTAAGCTTCAGTGTGCTCCGAAATATCAAAATGCAGATTCCAAGAAAACAGTGTTACTAAACTGCTGAATGAAAAGGACCATGTAACTCTGTGAGTTGAATTCAAACATCACAATGCAGTTTCTCAGAAAGCTTCTTTTAGGTTTTCATCTGAGGAGATTTCCTATTTCACCATAGGCTTCAATGTGCTCCCAAATATCCTATTGCAGATTTCACGAAAACAGTGTTATCAAACTGCTCAATGGAAAGAAGGGTGAAACTCTGTGAGATGAATTCATACATCAGAAAGCAGTTTCTCAGAAAGCTTATTTCTAGTTTTTATCTGAGAATATTTCTTTTTTCACCATAGGCCTCAATGCACTCCCAAATATCACTTTGCAGATTCCACAAAAACAGTGTTAGCAAACTACTTCATGAAGACTAAGGTGTAACTCTGTGAGATGAATTAACACATCACAAATAACTTTCTCAGAAAGCTTCTTTCTAGTTTTTATCCTAGGATATTTCCTTTGTCACCATATGCTTCAATGCGATCCAAAATATCCCTTCTCAAATTCCCCATAAACAGTGGCACCAAACTGATTAATGAAAGGAATCGTGTATCTCTGTGAGAGTAATTTACAAATCACAAAGCAGTTTCTCAGAAACCTTCTTTCTAGTTTTTATATGAGGATATTTCCATTTTCACCACAAGCTTCAAAGAGCTTTGAAATATCCCGTTGAAGATTCCAAGAAAACAGTGGTAGCAAACAGATCAATGAAAACAACAGTGAAACCCTGTGAGATTAATTCACACATCATAAAGCAGTTTCTTAGATAGCTTCTTTCTGTTTTTTGTCTGAAGATATTTCCTTTTTCACCATAGGTCTCACTGCGCTCCCAAAGATCCCTTTGCAGATTCCTGGAAAACAGCATTAGCAAACTACTTCATGGAAAGAAAGGTGTAACTCTGTGAGATGAATTCACACATCACAAAGAAGTTTCTCAGAAAGCTTCTTTGTAGTTTTTATCTGAGGATACTACCTTTTTCACTATAGGCCTCATTGTGCTCCCAAACGTGCCTTTGCACATCCAAGAAAACAGTATTAGCAAAGTGCTCCATGAAAAGTGTGGTGTAACCTTGTTACATGAACTCACCCATCACCAAGCTGTTTCTTAGAAAGCTTGTTTCTACTTTTTATCTGAGGATATTTCCTTTTCAATATTCCTCAATGTGCTCTGGAATATTCCATTGCAGATTCCACGAAAAAAGTGTTAGCAAACTTCTCAATGAAAATACCAGTGTAACTCTGTGAGATGAATTCACCCACCAATAAGAAGTTTCTCAGAAATCTTCTTTCTAGTTTTTATCGGAGGATATTTACTTTTTCACCCTAGGCCTCAGTACACTACTAAATATCCCTTTGCAGATTCCATGAAAACGGTGTTAGCAAACTGCTCCATAAAAAGAAAAGCATAACTCTGTGAGATGAATTAACACATGACAAAGAACTTTCTCAGAAAGCTTCTTTCTAGTTTCAATCTGAGGATTTTTCAATCTGAGGATATTTCCCATGTCACCATAGGCTTTATTGCGATCCAAAATATCCCTTCTCAGATTCCCCAAAAAGAGTCCTACCAAACTGATCCATGAAAAGAATCATGTAACTCTGTGAGGTGAATTAGCACATCACAAAGTGGTTTCTGAGAAAGCTTCTTTCTGGTTTTTATATGAGGATATTTTCTTTGTCGCTATAAGCTTCAGTTTGCTCAGAAATATCTCACTGCAGACTCCAAAAGAGAGTGTTAGCAAACTTCTCAATGAAAACAACAGTGTGACTCTGTGAGATGAATTCACACATCACAGAGCAATTTCTCAGAACGCTTCTTCTTCTTTTTTTTAAATCTGAGGATATTTCCTATGTTACCTTAGGCTTCAGTGCATTCCAAAATATCCTATTGCAGATTCAACGAAAACATTGTTAGAAAACTGTGCAATGTAAATAATGGTGTAAATCTGTAAGATGAATTCACCCATCAGAAAGCAGTTTCTCAGAAAGCTTCTTTCTAGTTTTTATCTGAGGATATTTCCTTTTTCACTGCAGGCGTCAATGCATTCCCAAATATCGCTTTGCAGATTCCACGAAAACAATGTTACCAAACTGCACAATAAAAAGAATCGTGCAACTCTGTGATGTGAATTAACACATCACAAAGCGGTTTTGAAAAATGCTTCTTTCTAGTTTTTATATGAGGATATTTCCTTTTCCACCTTTGGCTTCAATACGCTTCCAAATATCCCCTCTCAGGCACCACAAAAACATGGATGCCAAAGTGCTCCCTCACCACAAACGTTTAGCTCTATGAGTTGAATGCAAACATCGCAACGGAGTTTCTCTGAGAGCTTCTCTCCAGTTGTTACCTGAAGAAGTTTCTTTTTTCACCTGAGGCCTCTATGCACTGCCAAATATCCTTCTGCCAATTCCATAGAAACAGTGCTAACAGACTGCACCCTGAAGAGAATGATGTAACTCTGTGAGATAAATTGACCCATCACAAAGCAGTTTCTCAGGAAGCTTCTTTCTGGTTTTTATCTGAGGACATATCCTTTTCCACCATAGGCTTCAATGCACTCCCAAATATCCCTTCTCAGACACCACACAAACAGTGATGCCAAAGTGCTCCCTCAACAGAAACGTTTAGCTCTATGAGATGAATGTACACATCACAAAGGAGTTTCTCCGAAAGTTTCACTCCAGTTGTTACCTCATGATACTTCCTTTTTTTTGCCATTAGACTCTAGGCCCTCCCAAATATCCCTTTGCAGATTCCACAAAAAAAGTGTCACCAAATTGCTCAATGGAAACAAAATTGAAACTCTGTGAGATGAATTCACCCATCACAAAGCAGTTCCTCAGAAAGCTTCTTTCTAGTTTAAATCTGAGGATATTTTCTTTTTCACCATAGGCTTCAATGTGCTCCCAAATACCTCCTCTCAGATACCACAAAAACTGTGATGCCGAACTGCTCAATCATCAAAAAGATTAAACTCTATCATATGAATACACACATCAGAAAACTGTTCGTCAAAAAGAGTCTCTCCAGTTTTTGTCTGAGGTTATTTCCTTTTTCACCATAGGCCTCTATGAGCTGTGGAATATCCCTTTGAAGATTCCATACAGTGTTACCAAACTGCTCCCTGAAGAGAATCGTTTAACTCTGTGAAATGAATTCACAAATCACAAAGCAGTTTGTCAGAATGTTTCTTTCTCGTTTTTATCTGAGGATATTTACTTTTTCACAATAAGGTTCAATGTCCTCCGAAATATCCCGTCATAGATTCCAAGAAAACAATGTTAGCAAGTAGCTCAACGAAAAGAACAGGGTAACTCTGTTAGTTGAATTCACACATCAAAGAGCAGTTTCTCAGAAAGTTTCTTTTTGGTATTTTGATGGGGATATTTCCTTTGTCACCACAGGCTTCAATGCACTCAGAAATATCCTTTTGTAGACTCCATGAAAACAGTATAATCAAAGAGCTCAAAAAAAGAACGGTGTATCTCTGTGAGATGAATTCACCTATCACAAAGCAGTTTCTCAGAAAGCTTCTTTCTAGATTTAATCTGAGAATATTTTTATTTTCACCATAGGCCTCAATACACTCCTTATATCCTTTGCAGATTCCATGAAAACAGTGTTAGCAAACTGCTCAATGAAAACAACAGTGTAACCCTGTAAGATTAATTGAAACAACACAAAGCAGTTTCTCAGAAATGCTCTTTTTGTTTTTTATATGAGGATATTTCCTTTGTCTCCATAGACTTCAATGTGATCTGAAATATCCTACGGCAGGTTCCACGAAAAGAGTGTTATAAAACTGCTCAATGAAAAGGATGATGTAGCTGTGTGAGATGAATTCACAAATCACAATTCAGTTTCTCAGAAGTCTTCTTTCTAGTTTTATTCACACATCACAAAGAACTTTCTCAGAAAGCTTCTTTCTAGTTTTTTCTGAGGATATTTCCTTTGTCATCATAACCTTCATTGCAATCAAAAATATCTCTTCTCAAATGCCCCAAAAACAGTGCTACCAAACAGATCCATGAAAAGAATCGTATTACACTGTGAAATGAATTAACACATCACAAAGTGGTTTCTCAGAAAGCTTCCTTCTGGTTTTTATAAGAGGATATTTCCTTTTTCACCACAAGCTTCAATGCGCTGTGAAATATTACATTGCAGAATACAAGTAAACAATGTTAGCAAACTGCTCAATGAAAAGAAAGGTGTAAATCTGTGTGATTAATGCAATCAACACAAAGCCATTTCTCAGAATTCTTCTTTCTACTTTTTATCTGAGGATATTTAATTTTTCACCATTGGCTTCAAAGCACTCGCAAATATCCCTTTTGCAGATTCCACGAAAACAGTGTTTTCAAACTCCTCCATGAAAAGGAAGGTGTAACGCTGTTTGTTGAATTCACACATCACAAAAAACTTTCTCAAAAACCTTCTTTCTAGTTTTTATCAGATAATATTTCCCTTGCCACCATAGGTTTAAATGCCATCCAAAATATCAATTTTTAGATTCACCAAAAATAGTGCTACCAACCTACTCAATGAAAAGAACTGTGTAACTATGTGAGATGAATTAAAACATACCAAACAAATTTGTCAGAAAGCTTCCTTCTAGTTTTTATATGAGGATATTTCTGTTTTCACCATAAACTTCAATGTGCTCTGAAATATCAGATTGCAGATTCCAAGAAAACAGTGTAAGCAAACTGCTCAAGGCAAAGAACAGAGTAACACTGTGAGATGAATTCACACATCACAATGTACTTTCTCATAAAGTTTCTTCCTAGTTTTTATCTGAGGATATTCCCTTTTTCACTATAGGCATTAAAGCACTCTGGTATATCCCATTGCAGATTCCACGAAAACACTGTTAGTGAGCTGCTCCAGGAAAAGAAAGGTATAATTCCTTACGCCTTCACCTTCCCCTTCCCTTCCCTTATTTCTTAACTCACATTTTCACTCTGTTGTCCAAGCTAGAGTGAAGTGGCACGATCTCGGCTTACTACAACCTCTCCCTCCCAGGTTCAAGCGATTCTTACGCCTCAGCCTCCCAAGTAGCTGAGATTACAGGCACGCACCACCATACCTGGCTAATTTTTCATATTTTTAGTAGAGATGGGGTTTCACCATGTTGGCCAGGCTGATCTCGATCTCCTGACCCCAAGTGATCTGCCTGCCTCAGCTTCCCAAAGTGCTGAGATTATAGACATGAGTCACCATATGCCTGGCACATTTTTTTTTATTATTCTTATTATACTTTAAGTTCTAGGGTACATATGCATAACGTGCAGGTTTGTTTGTAACATATGTATATCAGTGCCATGTTGGTGTGCTGCACCCATCAACTCGTCAGCAACCATCAATTCATCATTTATATCAGGTATAACTCCCCAAAGCAATCCCTCCCCTTCCCCCCTCCCCATGACAGGCCCCATTGTGTGATGTTACCCTTCCCAAGTCCAAGTGAACTCATTGTTCAGTTCCCACCTATGAGTGAGAACATGCGGTGTTTGGT
>NC_045452.1:69044372-69070781 GCF_002776525.5 Piliocolobus tephrosceles
GGAATACTATGCAGCCATAAAAAAGGATGAGTTTGCGTCCTTTGTAGAGACATGGATGCAGCTGGAAACCATCATTCTTAGCAAATTATCACAAGAAGAGAAAACCAAACACCGCATGTTCTCACTCATAGGTGGGAACTGAACAATGAGCTCACTTGGACTCGGGAAGGGGAACATCACACACTGGGGCCTATCATGGGGAGGGGGGAGGGGGGAGGGATTGCATTGGGGAGTTATACCTGATATAAATGATGAATTGATGGGTGCTGACGAGTTGATGGGTGCAGCACACCAACATGGCACATGTATACATATGTAACAAACCTGCACGTTATGCACATGTACCCTAGAACTTAAAGTATAATAAAAAAAAAAAAGAAAATGCAGAAATCACCGGTCTTCTGTGTCGCTCGCGCTGGGAGATGGAGACTGGAGCTGTTCATATTCGGCCATCTTGCTCCGCCCCCCCTGCCTGGCACATTTCTATCAGAAAAGCAGAATCTTTCTTCTGTTGTCTTTTTAAACTTCTCCTTCATATGACCCCCTTTTACATCTTGGAATGACATTTTTTATTTATTTGTTTGTTTCAGCTCTTGTGGATCGGTTCTCCATGTCTTGTGACTTCCAACTTTGATATTTTGGGGGTTTGTTGTCATAGTTTCTCTATTTGGTCTTTCATATTTTAAATTTTGTTTCCAGAAGTATCCAGTCTATGTCGGTGTTCCTCTAGTGAAGTTTTAAATTCAAGTCCAATGGTTTTAGTTTTTTTTTTTTTCTCAAACAAATCTTTTTAATCTTTTGAGACTTCACTTGCCAAAATCTTTTTGTATGTCATTAATTTCTTTCTTCATTTTATTAAATTGTCTTTTATTTTCCATGAGTGTCTAACCTCTTGGCTTCCCTGGACCATATTGGAAGAAGAAGAATTATCCTGAAAAAAAAAAAAAGACAGGTATAATCATATGGGATGAATCCACACATCACAAAGAACTTTCTCATAAAGTTCCTTCTTGGTTTTAACTAAGGATATTTCCTTTGACACTTTGACTTCAATGCGATCCAATATATCCCTTCTCAGATTCCCCCAAAACAGTGCCACCAAACTGCTCCATGAAAAGAATGGTGTAACTCTGTGAGATGAATTCACAAATCACAAAGCCTGTTTTCAGAAAGCTTCTTTCTCGTTTTTGTTGTAGAATGTTTCCTTTTTCACCATTAGCCAGAAGGTGCTCATGAATATCCCTTTGCTGATACCAAGAATTTAGTGTTAGCAAATTCCTCCATGAAAAGGAAGGTATAAATTAGTGAGATGAATTCACACATCACAAAGCAGTTTCTGAGATAGATTCTTTTTGGTTTTTGTCTGAAGATATTTCCTTTTTAGCCATAGGCTTCAATGCACTCCAAAATATCCTATTTCAGATTCCACGAAAACAGTGTTATCAACCGGCTCAATGAAAACAACAGTGTAACTCTCTCAGATGAATTCACATATCATAAAGTAATTTCTCAGAAAGATTACTTCTAGTTTTATCTGAGTATACTTCAGGAAGACTTCAACATGCCCCAAAATATCGCTTCTCATATTGCCCAAAAACAGTGGTACCAAACTGTTCCTTGAAAAGAATGGTGTAACTCTGTGAGATGAGTTCACATATCACAAAGATGTTTCACAGAAAAACACTTTTTAGTTTTTATCTGAGGATGTTTCCTTTTTCGTGATAGTCCACAAAGTGCTCCTGAATATCCCATTGCAGATTAAATTAAAAAAGTGTTAGCAAACTTCTCAATGAAGAGAATGTTGTAACTCTAGAAGTTGAATTCATACATCACAAAGTAGTTTCACAGAAAGCTTCTTCGTAGTTTTTATCTGATGATATTTCCTTTTTCACTATAGGCCTCAATGTTCTCTGAAATATTCCATTGCAGATTCCAAGAATACAGTGTTAGCAAACTGCTCAATGAAATAAGCAGTGCGACTCTATGAGATGAATTTTCACATCACAAACAGTTTCTCAGAAAGCTTCTTTCTCGTTTTCATCTCAGGATATTTCCTTTTTCACCATAGTCTTCAATGCGATTCAAATAATCATTCCCATATTCCCCAAAAACTATGTTACCAAGCTGTTTTGTGCAGAGAAAGGTGTAACTCTGTAAGATGAATTCACACATCACGAAAACGTTCTCAGAAAGTATCTTTCTAGTTTTTACCTGAGGATATTTCCTTTGTCATCATAGGCTTCAATGCGATCCATAATATCCCTTCTCAGATTCGCAAAAAACAGTGCTACCATACTGTTCCATGGATAGAATTATGGAAGATTTGTGAGATGAATTCACAAATCTCAAAGCATTTTCTCAGAAAGCTTCTTTCTAGTTTTTATATGATGATATTTCCTTTGTCACCTTAGGCTTCAATGTGCTCTGAAATATCCCATTGCACATTCCAAGAAAACAGTTTTAGCAAACTGCTCAATGGAAAGAACAGTGTAACTCTGTGAGATGTATTCACACATCACAAAGTAGTTTCTCAGAAAGCTTCTTTTTGGTTTTTATCTTACGATATTTCCTTTGTCACCATAGGCTTCAATGCATTCCCAAATATCCTCTTGCAGATTCCACAAAAACAGTGTTAGCTAACTGCTGGATGAAAAGAACAATGTAACTCTGTGAGATGAATTCAAACATCCCAAAGTAGGTTCTCAGAAAGCTTCTTTCTAGGTTTTATGACAGGATATTTTCTTACTCACTATAGGTCTCAATGCAATCTCAAATATCCATATGCAGACTTCACGAAAACAGTGTTTCCAAACTGCTTCATGAAGAGAAAGGTGCAACTCTGTGAGATCAATTCACACATCATGAAGAACTTTCTCAGAAAACTTCTTTCTAGATTTTTTCTGAGGATGTATCCTTTATCAAGATAGGTTTAAACGCCATTCAAAACATCCCTTCTCAGATTCCCTAAAAAAGTGCTACCAAACTGTTATATGAAAAGAATCATGTAACTCTGTGAGATGAATTAACACATCACAAAGCAGTGTCTCAGTAAGCTCCTTTGCAGTTTTTCTCTGAGGATATTTCCTTTGTCACCATAAACTTCAATGTGCTCTGATATATCAGATTGCAGATTCCAAGAAAACAAAGTAAAGCAAACTGCCCAATGCAAAGAAGAGTGTAACTCTGTGAGATAAATTCACATGTCACATACAGTTTCTCAGAACGCATCTTTCCTGTTTTTATGTGGGGATATTTCCTTTTTCACCTTAGATCTCAATATGCTCCCAAATATCCCTTTGTAGATTCCATGAAAACAGTGTTAGCAAATTGCTCCATGAAAAAAAATTGTGTATCTCTGTGAGATGAATACAAACATCACAAAGAACTTTCTCAGAAATCTTCTTTCTGGTTTTTATGTGAGGATATTTCCTTTGTCACCCTAGGCTTCATTGTGATCCAAAATATCCCTTCTCAGATTCGCCAAAAACAGTGCTACCAAAATGCTCCATGAAAAGTATATTGTAACTCTATGAGGTGAATTCTCACATCACAAAAACGCTTCTCAAAAAGCGTCTTTCTAGTTTTTATGTGAGGATATTTCCTTTTTCACCATTTACCTCAATGCACTCACTAATATCCCTTTGCAGATTCCAGGAAAATGGTGTTGCAAACTGCTTCATGAATAGAAAGTTGCAAACCTGTGAAATAATTTCACACATCTCAAAGCAGTTTCTCAGAAAACTTGTTTCTAGTTTTTATCTAAGGATGTTTCCTTTTTCACTGTAGGGCACAATGTGCTACAAAATATCCCTTTGCAAATTTCACGATAGCAGTGTTAGTGAACTGTTCCATAATAAGAAAGCTGTACTTCGGTGAGATGAATTCGCACATCACAAAGAGCTCTCTCATTAAGCTTGTTTCTAGTTTTTATCTGACGATATTTCCCTTGTCACCATAGGCTTCAATGCAATCCAAAATATCCCTTCTCAGATACCACAAAAACAGTGCTACCAAACTGATCCATGGAAAGAATCGTGTAACTCTGTGAGAAGAATTCACAAATCACAAAGCAGTTTTCCAGGAAGCTTCTTTCTATTTTTCTATGAAGATATTTTGCTTGTCACGATAAGCTTCATTGTGCCCTGAAATATCCCTTGGCAGATTATAAGAAGACAGTGTTAGCAAACGTCTCAGTGAAAACAACAGTGTAACTCTGTGAGATGAATTCACACATCACAAAACAGTTTCTCAGAAAGCTTCTTTCCCATTTTTATCTGAGGATATTTCCTTTTTCACCATAGTCCTCAAGTGCTCCCAAATATCCCTTTGCAGTTTCCTCAAAAACAGAGTTCACAAACTACTCCATGAAAAGAAAGATGTAACTCTGTGTATTGAAATCACACGTCACAAATAACTTTCTCAGAAAGCGTCTTTCTAGTTTTTATTTGAGTATATTCCCTTTTCCACTATAGGCCTCCATGCACTGCCCAATATCCCTTTGCAGATTCCACGAACACAGTGCTAACAAACTCATCCATGAAAAGAATCTTGTAACTCTGTGAGATGAATTAACATATCAAAAAGCATTTCCTCAGAAAGATTCTTTCTACTTTTTATATAAGGGTATTTCGTTTGTCACCTTAACTTCAATGTTCTCCAAAATATCCCTTTGCAGATTCCACGAAAACAGTGTTAGCAAACTACTCAATGAAAGGAACGGTGTATCTCTATGAGATGAATTCACACATCACAAAGCAGTTCCTCAGAAAGCATCTTTCTAGTTTTTAACTGAGGACATTTCCTTTTACAACATTGGCCTCAATATGTGCAAAAATATCGATGTGCGGATTCCATGAAAACAGTGTTAGAAAACTCCTCTATGAAAAGAAAAATGTAACTCCTTGTAATGAATTCATACATCACAAAGAAGTTTCCCAGAAAGCTTCTTTGAAGTTTTTATCTGACTATATTTCCTTTGTCACCATAGGCTTCAATGCGCTCCCAAAATCCTGTTGCAAATTCCTCAAAAACAGTGTTATCAAACTGCTCAATGAAAAGAAGAGTGCAACACAGTGAGATGAGTTCACACATCACAAAGGACTTTCTCAGAAAGCTTCTTTCAACTTTTGTCTGAGAATATTTTCTTTTCACCATAGGCTTCAATGTGATCCCAAATATTCCTACTCAGATTCCCCAAAAACAGTGCTACCAAACTGATCCATGAAAAGAACCATGTACCTCTGTGAGATGAATTAACATATCACAAAGCAGTTTCTCAGAAAGCTTCTTTCTAGTTTTTATATGAGGATATTTCCTTTGAAATCATAAGCCTCAATGTGCTTCGAAATATCCAATTGCAGATGCCATGAAAACAGTGTTAGTAAACTGCTCGATGAAAAGTAAGGTGTAATCCCTGGGATGAATTCACACATCACAAAGCAGTTTCTCAGAAAGCTTCCTTCTGGTTTTCATCTGAGGACATTTACTTTTACACCACAAACTTCAATGCCATCCACAATATTCTTTCTCAGATTCCCCCAAAACAGTGCTACCAAACTGCTCCATGAAAAGAAAGGTGTAATTCTCTGAGATAAATGCAAAATTCACATAGCAGGTTCTCGGGAAGCTTCTTTCTAGTTTTTGTCTGAGGATATTTCCTTTGTCACCATAGGCTTCAATGCGATCGGAAATATCCCTTTGCAGATAGCAAAAAAAAAGCATCAGTCAACTGCTCAATGAAGAGAACCGTGTAACTCTGTGAGATCAATTCACACATCACAAAAGAGTCTCTCAGAAACTTCTTTTTGGTTTTTTTCTGAGGATATTTCCCTTGTCACCATAGGCTTCAATTAGCTCCCAAATATCCTCTTGCAGTTTCCAGGAAGACAGTGTTATCAAACTTCTCAATGAAATAAAGGGTCTAGATATATGAGATGAATTCAGAAATTACATACAACTTTCTCAGAAAGCTTCTTTCTAGTTTTTATTTGAGGAGATCTCCTCTGTCACCATAGGCTTCATTGTGATCCAAAATATCCCATCTCAGATTCCCCTAAAACAGAGCCACCAAACTGATCCATGAAAACAGTCATGTAGCTCTATGAGATAAATTCACAAATCAAAAAGCAGTTTCTAAGGAAGATTCTTTCCAGCTTTTATCTGAGGATATTTCTTTTGTCACCATAGGCTTCAATGTAATCCAAAATATCCTATTGCAGATTCCATAAAAACAGTGTTATCAAATTGCTCAATGAAAAGTATGGTGTAGCTATGTGAGATGAATTAACACATCACAAACCAGTTTCTCAGAAAGCATCTTTCTAGTTTTTATCTGAGGGTGTTTCCTTTTTCATGCTAAGCCTCAAAGTACTCCAAAATATCCCTTTGGAGATGGCACAACAACAGTGTTAGCAAACTGCTCAATGTAAAGAAAGGTGTAAATATGTGAGATGAATTCACAAATGACAAAGCAGTTTCTCAGAATGTTTCTTTCTAGTTTTTGTCTGAAAATATTTCCTTTGTCACCATAGGCTTCAATGTGATCCAAAATATCCCTTCTAAGATTCCCCAAAACAGTGCTACCAAACTGCTCCATGAAAAGAATCGTGTAACTCTGTGAGATGAATTCATAAATCACAAAACAGTTTCTCAGAAACCTTCTTTCCAGTTTTTATCTGAGGATATTTCCTTTTACAACATAGGCCTCAATGTGCTCCCAAATATCCGTATGTAGATTCCACAAAAATAGTGTTAGGAAAGTGCTCCATGAAAAGAAAAGTGCAAATCTGAGAGGTAAATTCACACATCACAAAGCTGTTTCTCAGAAAACTTCTTTCTAATTTTAGTCTAAGGATATTTCCTTTGTCACCATAGGCTTCAATGCACTTCCAAATATCCCATTGCAGATTCCACAAAAACAATGCTACAAAACAGCTCCTAGAAAAGAATCCTGTAGCTCTGTGAGATGAATTCACACATCACAAATAAGTTTCATATAAAGCTTCATTCTAGTATTTTTCTGGGGATATTTCCTTTGTCACACTAGGCTTCAATGTGATCCAAAATATCCCTTCTGATTCCCCAAAAACAGTGCTACCAAACTGCTCTGTGAAAAGAATGGTGTAACTCTGTGAGATGAGTCAACAAAGCTGTTTCTCAGAAAGATTATGTTTTTATATGAAGATATTTTCTTTTTCACCATATTCCTCAGTGCGATCTGGAATATCCCATCACATATTCCATGCAAAAAATGTTAGCAAACATCTCAATGAATAGAATGGTGAATCTCCGTGAAATGAATTGACACATCACAAAGAACTTTTTCAAAAAGTTCCGCTGTCCATGAAAAGAATCGTGTATACCTGTGAGATGAATTCACAAATCACAAAGCAGTTTCTCAGAAACCTTCTTTTTGCTTATGTCTGAACATATTTCATTTGTCATCCTAAATTCAATCAGCTCTGACATAACCTATTGCAGATTCCATGAAAACAGTGTTAGCAAACTTCTCAATGAAAAGAGCAGTGTAACTCTATGAGATGAATTCACACATCACAAAGCAGTTTCTCAGAAAGCTTCTTTCTAGTTTTTATCTGAGGATATTTCCTTTCTCATAAGAGGCCTCAATGCTCTCCCAAATATCCCTTTGCACATTCTTAGAAGACAGTGTAAGCAACTGCTCCAAAGCAAGAAAGGTGTAACTCAGTGAGATGAATTCACACGTCACAAATAACTTTCCCAGAAAGGTCCTTTCTAGTTTTTATCTGAGGATATTTCCTTTGTTACCATATTCTTCAATGTGATTCAAAATATCCGTTCTCAGATTCCCCAAAAAGAGTGCTACCAAGCTCATCCATGAAAAGAATCATGTAAGTCAGTGAGATGAATTAAGACATCACAAAGTGGTTTCTCAGATTCTTCCTGCTTTTTATATGAGGATATTTGTTTTGTCACCTTATGATTCAATGCGCTCCTAAATATACCTTTGGAGATTCCAAGAAAACAGGGTTATCAAACTGCTCACTGAAAAGTACAATGTAACTCTGTGAAACGAATTCACACATCACAAAGAAGTTTCCCACAAAGCTTCTTTCTAGTTTTTATCTGTGGATATTTCCTTTTTCACCATATTCCTACATGCGTTCCAAATATTTCGTTGCAGATCCATCGAAAACAGTGTAAGTAAACTGCTCCATGAAATGGAAGATGTAACTCTGTGAGATGAATGCATGCATCACAAAGAAGTTTCTCAGAGAGCTTCCTTTTAATTTTTATCTGAGGATATTTTCTTTGTCACAATTGATTTCAATGTGATCCAAAATATCCTTCCTCAGATTCCCCAAAAACAGTGCTACCAAACTGATCCATGAAAAGAATCGTGTAATTCTGTGAGATGAACTAACACATCACAAAGCAGTTTCTCAGAAAGCGTTTTCCTAGTTTTTATCCAGGGATATTTCCTTTGTCACCATAGGCTTCAATGCAATCCAAAATATACCTATGTAGATTCCACGAAAACTGTTAGCAAACTGCTCCATGGAAAGAAAGGTGTAATCCTGTGAGTTGAAAAAACACATAACAAATAACTTTCTCAGAAAGCTTCTGTCTAGTTTTCATTTGAGGATGTTACTTTTGTCACCATAGGCTTCAATTCAATCTATAATATGCCTTCTAAAATTCCCCAAAAACAGTACTAACAAACTGATTCATGAAAATAATCCCGTAATTCTGTGAGATGAATTTAGAGACCACAAAGCGGTTTCTCAGAAACCTTTCTAGTATTTACATGAGGATGTTTCCATTGTCACCATAAGTTTCTATGTGCTCTGGAATATCCCATTGATGATTCCAAGGAAACAGTGGTAGCAAAATTATAAATGTAAAGAAGAGTGTGAATCTGTGAAATGAATTCACACATCACATAGCAGTTTCTCAGAAAGCTTCTTTCTAGTTTTTATGGGAGGATGTTTCCTTTTTCACCATAGGTCTCAATTCATTCCCAAATATCCCTTTGCATATTCCATAAGAACAGTGATACCAAAATGATCCATGAAAAGAATGGTGTAAGTCTGTTAGGTGAATTCACACATCACAAAGAACTTTCTCAGAAAGCTTCTTTCCAGTATTTATCTGAGGATAATTCCTTTGTCACCATAGGTTTCAGTGCGATGCAAAATATCCCTTCTCACATTCCCCGAAAACAGAGCTGCCAACCTGCTACATGAAAGAAACTGTGTAACTCTGAGATGAATTCACAAATCACAAAGCAGTTTATCAGAAAGTTTCTTTCCTGTTTTTGTCTGAAGATATTTCCTTTGTCACCATAAGTTTAAATGTACTCCGAAATATACCACTGCAGATTCCAAGAAAACAGTGTTTGCACACTGCTCCATGAAAAGAAAGTTGTAACTCTGTGAGTTGAATTCACACATCATGAAGAACTTTTTCAGAAAGCTTCGTTCTAGTTTTTATCTGAGGATATTCTCTTGGTCACCATAGGTCTCAATTCACTTCCAAATATCCCTTTGCATATTCCATGAAAACAGTGATACCAAACGGCTCCATGAAAAGAATGGTGTAAGTATGTTAGGTGAATTCACACATCACAGGAAACTTTCTCAGAAAGCTTCTTTCCAGTTTTTATCTGAGGATAATTCCTTTGTCACCACAGGCTTCAATGTGATGCAAAATATCCCCTCTCAGATTCCCCAAAAACAGTGCTACCAAACTGCTACATGAAAGAAATCGTGTAACTCTGAGATGAATTCACAAATCAGAAAGCAGTTTATCAGAAAGATTCTTTCTTGTTTTTGTCTGAGGATATTTCATTTGTCACCATAAGCTTCAATGCACTCTGAAATATACCTTTGCAGATTCTAAGAAAACAGTGTTTGCAAACTTCTCAATGAAAAGGACAGTGTAACTCTGTGAGGTGAATTAACACAATACAAAAGAGTTTCTCAATAGGCTTCTTTTGGTTTTCATCTGATTATGTTTCCTTTGTCACCATAGGCTTCAATGCGCTCTGAAATATCCCATTGCATATTCCAAGGAAAGGGTGTTACCAAACTGCTCAATGAAAACAACTGTGTAATTCTAAGAGATGAATTCAAGCATCACAAAGCAGTTTCTCAGAAAGAGTCTTTCTAGTTCTTAACTGAGAATATGCCCTTTTTCAATGTAGGCCTCAATGCACTCCCAAATATCCCTTTGCAGATTCCAGGGAAAGAGTGTTAGCAAACTGCTCCATGAAAAGAAAGTTGTAACTCTGTGAGTTGAATTCACACATCATGAAGAACTTTCTCAGAATGCTTCTTTCTAGTTTTTATCTCAGGATATTCATTTTATCAGCATATTTTTATTGCTGTCCAAAATATCTCTTCTCAGTTTACCCAAAAACAGTGCTACCAAACAGATTCATGAAAGGAGTCATGTAAGTCAGTGAGATGAATTAACACATCACAAAGCAGTTTCTCAGTAAACTTCTTACTAGTTTTTACGTGAAGATATTTCCTTTGTCACCATAAGCTTCAATGTGCTCTGAAATAACCCATTGCAGATTCCAAGAAAACAGTGTTTCCAAACTACTCAATGAAAAAAACAGTGTAACTCTGTGAGATGAATTGACACAACACAAAGCAGTTTCTCAATAGGCTTCTTTTGGGTTTTCATCTGATTATGTTTCCTTTGTCTCTGCAGGCTTCAATGCACTCTGAAATATCCCATTGCATATTCCAAGGAAAGAGTGTTACCAAACTGCTCAATGAAAACAACTGTGTAATTCTAAGAGATGAATTCACAGTCACAAAGCAGTTTCTCAGAAAGATTCTTTCTATTTCTTAACTGAGAATATGCCCTTTTTCAACATAGGCTTCAATGCACTCCCAAATATCCCTTTGCAGATTCCATGAAAACAGTGCTTGCAAACTGCTCTATGAAAAGAAAGTTGTAACTCTGTGAGTTGAATTCACACATCATGAAGAACTTTCTCAGAAAGCTTCCTAGTTTTTGTCTGAGGACATTCCCTTGGTCACCATAGGTCTCAAGTCACTCCCAAATATTCCTTTGCATATTCCACAAAACCGTGACACCAAACTGCTCCATGAAAAGAATGGTGTAAGTCTGTTAGGTGAATTCACACATCACAAAGAACTTTCTCAGAAAGCTTCTTTCCAGTATTTATCTGAGGATAATTCCTTTGACAACATAGGTTTCAATGGGATGCAAAATTCCCTTCTCAGATTCCCTGAAAACAGTGCTATCAAACTGTTACATGAAAAAAATTGTGTAACTCTGAGATGAATCCACAAATCACAAAGAAGTTTATCAGAAAGATTTTTTATTGTTTTTTTCCTCAGAGTATTTCCTTTGTCAAGATAAGCTTCAATGAACTCCAAAATATAACATTGCAGATTCCAAGAAAACAGTGTTTGCCAAACTGCTCAATGAAAAGAATGGCATAGCTCTGTGAGATGAATTCTTCCATCACAAAGCAGCTAAACAGAAAGCTTCCTTCTAATTTTTATGTGAGGATATTGCCTTTTTCACAATAGTCCATTATGCACTCCCAAATATCCCTTTGCAAATTCCACGAAAATAGTGTTAGCACACAGATCCCTAAAAAGAAAGGTGTAATACCATGAGATGAATTCCCACATCACAAGGAAATTTCTCAGAAAGCTAATTTATAGTTATTACCTCAGGATATTTCCTTTGTCACAATAGGCTTCAATGTGATCCAAAATATCCCCTCTCAGATTCTCCAAAACCAGTGCTACCAAACTGCTCCATGAATAGGATGGGGTAACTCTGTGAGATGAATTCACCCATCACAAAACTGTTTCTCAGAAAGCTTCTTTCTAGTTTTTATCTGAGGATATTTCCTTTTTCACCATATTCCTCAATGCACTCTTGAGTATCCCATAGCGGATTCCAAAAAAATGTATTAGAAAAGTTCTCAATGAACAGAATGATGTCACTCTGTGAGATGAATTCACAAATCACAAAGAACTTTTTCAGAAAGTTTCTTTCTAGATTTTATCTGAGGATATTTCCTTTGTCACCATAAGCTTCAATGCGATCCAAAATATTCCTTCTCAGAATCCCCAAAAACAGTGCTACCAAACTGCTTTATCAAAATAATCATGTAACTCTGTGAGATGAATTCACAAATCACAAAGTAGTTTCTCAGAAAGCTTCTTTCTCATTTTCTTTCTGAGGATAATTCCTTTGTAACCATTTGCCTGAAGGCGCTCGTGAATATCCCTTTACAGATTCTACAAAAATAGGTTAGCAAACTGCTCCATGAAAAGAAAGGTGTAATTCTGTGAGTAGAATTCACCTATAACAAGGCAGTTTCTCAGATATTTCCTTTGTCACCATAGGTTTCAATACGCTACAAAATATCCTATTGCAGATACCATGAAAACATTGCTAGCAAATTGCTCAATGAAAAGAACGTTGGAAATCTCTGACATGAATTTACCCATCACAAGGCAGTCTCTCAGAAAGATTTCTTCTACTTTTTATTTGAGGATATTTCCTTTTCCACTATAGTCTTCAATGCACTGACAAATATCCCTTCTCAGATTCCCCAAAAACAGTGCTGCGAAACTGCTCCATGAAAAGAAACGTGTAACTCTGTGAGATGAATTCACATATCACCAAGCCATCTCTCACAAAACTTCTTTCTAGTAGTTATTTGAGGATATTTCCGTGTTCACCATATTCCTCAAGGCACTCTCAAATATCCCATTTTAGAATAAATGAAAAAAAAATGTTAGCAAACTTCTCAATGAAAAGAATGGTGTAACTCTATGAGGTTAATTCACACATCATGAAGCCGTTTCACAGAAGGCTTCTTTTGTTTTTATCTGAAGATAGTTCTTTTTCACCATAGGCTTCAATGCCCTCCAAAATATCCTACTGCAGATTACATAAAAACAGGGTTATCAAACTGCTTAATGAAAAGATTGGTGTAATTCTGTAAGATGAATTCACACTTCACAAAGCCGTTTCTCAGAAAGCTTCCTTCTAGTTTTTATTTGAGGATATTTCCTATTTCACCATAGGCCCCAGTGGGCTCCCAAATATCCCTTTGCAGATTCCATGAAAACACTGTTATCAACTGCTCCATGAAATGTGTACAGAAATGTGTACCTCTGTGTGATTAATTCACACATCTCAAATAACTTTCTCAGACAGTTTCTTTCTAGTTTTTATCTGAGTATATTTCCTATGTCACCATACACATCAATGCGATCCAAAATATCCCATCTCAGATTCCACAAAAACAGTGTAACAAAACTGCTCCATCAAAAGAATCCTGTAACTCTGTGAGATGAATTCACAAATCACAAAGCAGTTTCTCAGAAAGATTCTTTCTAGTTTTTCCTGAGGATATTTCCTTTTTCACCATAAGCTTCAATTCACTCCAAAATATCCCATTGCATATTCCCAGAAATGAAAAGTACAGTGTTACTCTGTGAGATGAATTCACACATCAGGAAGCAGTTTCTCAGAAAGATTCTTTTTGGTTTTTATCTGAGTATATTTCCTTTTCACTGTAGGCTTCAATGTGCTCCCAAATATCCTATTGCAGATTCCACGAAAACAGTGTTAGCAGACTGCTCCATGAAAAGAAAGGTGTTACTCAGTGAAATGAAATCACACATCACAAAGAACTTTCTCAGAAAGCTTCTTCCTAGTTTTTATCTGAGGATATTTCCTTTGTCATCATAGGCTTCAATGCACTCACAAATATCCTATTGCAGATTCCATGAGAACTGTGTTACCAAACTGCTCAAAGAAAAGAAAGGTGTAAGTCTGTGAGATGAATTCACACATCACAAAGCAGTTTCTCAGAAATCTTTTTTTTTGTTTGTTTCTTTCTGAGGATATTTCATTTTTCACTGTAGGCCTCAATGAGATCCCAAATATCCCTTTGTATATTCCATGAAAACAGTGATAGCAAACTGATCTATGAAAAGAAAGGTTTAGCTCTCTGAGATGAAATCACATATGACAAAGAACTTTCTCGGAAAGTTTCTTTCTAGTTTTTTTTTCTGTGGATATTACCTTTGTCACTGTAGGCTCCAATGTGATCTAAAATATATTTTCTCAGATTCCTCAAAAACAATGCTGCCAAACTTATCCATATGAAAAGAAACTTGTAACTCTGTGAGATGAATTAACACAACACAAAGAGGTTTCTCTGGAAGCTTCATTCTATTTTTTTCTGAAGATATTTCCTTCATCACCATAAGCTTCAGTGCACACCAAAATATCCCATTGCAGATTCCCAGAAAACAGTGTTAGCATACTGCTTAATGAGGAGAACAGTGTCACTCTGTGAGATGAATTCACACATCACAAACCAGTTTCTCAGAAAGCTTCTTTTTCTTTTTTATCTGAGGATATTTCCTCTGTCACCATAGGCTTCAATGTGCTCCCAAATATAATATTGCAGATTCCACGAAAACAGTGGTCACACACTATTCAATGAAAAGAACGGTGTAACTCTGTAAGATGAATTCACAGATCACAATGCAGTTTTTCAGAAAGCTTCTTTCTAGTTTTTATGTGAGGATATTTCCTATTTAACCATAAGCCTCATTGTGCTCCCAAATATCCCTTTGCAGATTCCACAAAAAGAGTGTTATCAAACTGCTCTATGTAAAGAAAGGTGCATCTCTTTGAGATGAATTCACAGATCACAAAGAACTTTCTCAGAAATCTTCTTTCTAGTTTTTATTTGAGGATATTTCCTTTGTCATCATAGACTTTAAGGCAATTCAAAATATCCCCCTCTTAGATTCTCGAAAAAGAGTATTAACAAACTTCTCCATGAAAAGAAAAGTGTAACTTGGTGAGGTGAATTCACACATCACAAAGCAGTTTCACAGAAAGCCTCCTTTTGGTTTTTGTCTGAGGGTATTTTCTTTGTTACCATAAGCTTCAATGCACTCCAAAATATCCTAATGCAAATTCCATGGCAATGGTGTTAGCAAACTGCTACACAAAAAGTGTGGTGTAACTCCATGAGATGAATTCACACATCACAAAGCAGTTTATCAGAAAGTTTCTTTCTAGTTTTCATCTGAGAATATTTCATGTTTCAACATAGGTCTCAACTAGCTCACAAATATCACATTGTAGATTCTATGAAAACAGTGTTAACAAATTGCTCCATGAAAACAAAAGTGTTACTCTGTGAGATGAATTCACACATCGCAAAGCAGTTTCTCAGAAAGCTGCTTTTTGGTTTTTGTCTGAGGATATTTTATTTGTCCCCATAGGCTTCAATGTAATCCAAAGTATCCCTTCTCAGATTCCAAAAAAAAGCATGCTATCAAAATGATGCATGAAAAAAATTTTGTAACTCTGTGAGATGAATTAACACATCACAAAGTGGTTTCTCAGAAAGCTTCTTTCTAGTTTTTATCTGAGGATATTTACTTTTTTGCCATATACCTCAATGTGCTCCTGAATATTCCATTGCAGATTTCAAGAGTAAAGTACTAGCAAACTTCTCAATGAAAAGGTTGGTGTAACTCTGTGAGGTGAATTCATACAAGAAAAATAAGTTTCTCAGAATGGTTTCTTTCTAGTTTTTTTCTGAGGATATTTCCTTTGTAACTAAAGGCTTCAATGTGATCTAAAGTATCCTTTCTCAGATTCCCCAAAACCAGTGCTACCAAATTACTCCATGAAAGAATCAAGTAACTCTGTGAGATGAATTCACAAATCACAAAGCAGTTTCTCAGAAAGCTTCTTTCTAGTTTGCATGAGGATATTTTATTTTTCACTGTAGGCCTCAATGTGCTCACAAATATCCCTTTACAGATTACACGAAAGTAGTGTCAACAAATTGCTCCCTGAAAAGAAAAGTGTAAATCTCTGAGATGAATTCACACATCACAAGCAGTTTCTCAAAAAGCTGTTTTTTGCTTTTTTTGCCTGAGGATATTTCTTTTGTCACCATAGATTTCAATGTGCTCCCAAATATCCTACTGCAGATTCCACAGAAACAGTGCTACCAAACTGCACATTGAAAAGAATGGTTTAATTCTGTGAGATGAATTCACCCATCAAAAAGGAGTTTCTCAGAAACTTTCCTTCTAGTTTTTATCTGAGGATATTTCCTATTCCACATATTCTTCAATGCACTCCCAAATATCCCCTCTATGCCACCACAAAAAGAGTGATGCCAAAGTACTCCCTCAAGAGAAACGTTTGTCTCTATGAGATGAATGCAGACATCACGAAGGAGTTTCTCAGAAAGCTTCTCTCCAGTTTTTACCTGAAGATATTTCCTTTTTTGCCATTGGACTCTACACTCTCCTGAATATCCCTTTGCAGATTCCACAAAAACAGTGTTACCAAACTGCTCAATGAAAAGAAAGGTGTAATCCTGTGAGATGAATTCATCCACCATGAAACAGTTTCTCAGAAAGGTTCTTTCTAGTTCAAATCTCAGGATATTTCCTTTATCACCATAGGCTTCAATGTGCTCCCAAATATCTCTTCTCAGATATTACAAAAACAGTGATGCCAAAGTGCTCAACCAACAAAAAGTTAAACTCCATGAGATGAATAGACCCATCAAAAAACCGTTTCTTGCAAAGCTTCTCTCCAGTTTTTATCTGAAGTTATTTCATTTTCCATCGAAGTCCTCTAGGAGCTCCCGAATATCCCTTTGTAGATTCCACAAGAGCAGTGCTACCAAACTGTTCAAAGAAAACAAAGGTGTAGCTCTGTGTGATGAATTCACTCATCACAAAGAAATTTTCGGAAAGCTTCTTTTCAGTTTTTATCTCGGGTTATTTCCTTTTCTACCATCTGCTTCTTCTAGTTTAAATCTGAGGATATTTCCTTTTTCAAAATTGCAGAATCCATAAAAACAGTGAGATCAAACTGCTCCATGAAAAGAATCATGTAACTCTGTGAGAGGAACTCAAAAATCACAAAGCAGTTTCTCAGAAAGCTTCTTTTTAGTTTTTGTCTGAGGATATTTACTTTGTCACCCTAAGCTTCAATGTGCTCAAAAATATCTCACTGCAGATTCCATGAAAACAGTGTTAGCAAATTGTTCAATAAAAATAACAGTGTAACGCTGTGAGATGAGTTCACACATCCCAAAGCAGTTTCTCAGAAAGCATCTTTTTGGTTTTTAGCTGAGGATATTTCCTTTGTCACCGTAGGCTTCAATGTGCTCCCAAATATCCTATTGCATTATCCACGAAAGCATTGTTAGCAAACTGTTCAATGGAAACAACAGTGTCACTCAGTGAGATGAATTTATGCATCACAAAGCAGTTGCTCAGAAATTGTCTTTCTAGTTGTTATCTGAGGATATTTCCTTTTCCACCATAAGCTTCAATGTGCTTCAAAATATCCCTTTGTAGATTCCACGAAAACAGTGTTAGCAAACTGCTCCATGATAAGAAAGGTGTAACTCTGTGAGGTGAATTCACACATCACAAAGAACTTTCTCAGAAAGCTTCTTTCTTTTTGTATCTGATTATATTTCCTTTGTTACCATAGGCTTCAATGTGATCCAAAATATCCCTTCTCAGATTCAACAAAAACAGTGCTACCAAACTTCTCCTTGAAAAGGGTCATGTAACTCTGTGAGATGAAGTAACACATCACAAAGTGGTTTCTCAGAAAGCTTCTTTCTAGTTTTTATATGTGGATATTTCCTTTTCTACCATGAACTTCAATGAGCTCCAAAATATCCCTTGTCAGACACCAGAAAAACAGTGATGCCAAAGTGCAACCTCAACAGAAATGTTTAACTCTATGAGACGAATGCACACATCACAAAGGAGCTTCTCAGAAAGCTTCTCTCCAGGTTTTACCTGAAGAATATTCCTTTTCCCCATTAGGCCTCTGTGCGCTCCCAAATATCCCACTGCAGGTTCCACAAAAACAGTGCCACCGAACTGCACAATGAAAAGAAAGATTTAATTCCATGAGATAAATTCACCCATCACAAAGTATTTTCTCAGGAAACTTCTTTCCAGATTTTTTCTGAGGATATTTCCTTTTTCACCATAGGCTTCAATGCACTCCAAAGTATCCCTTCTCAGACACCACAAAAACAGTGATGCCAGAGTGCTCCCTCAACAGAAACATTTAGCTCTATGAAACTAATGAACATATCACAAAGGAGTTTCTTCAAAAGCTTCTCTCCAGTTGTTACCTGAAGTATTATCTATTTTCACCTTAGACTCCTTGCACTCCAAAATATCCCCCTGCTGATTCCACAAAAACAGTGCTAACAAACTCCTCTATAAAAATGAATGATGTAACTCTGTGAACTAAATTGACCCATCACATAGTAGTTTCTCAGGACGCTTCTTTCTAGTTTATATATGAGGGTATTTTGTTTTCCACCAAAGGCTTAAATGAGTTGCCAAATATCCCTTCTCAGACACCACAAAAACAGTGATGCCAAACTGCTCCCTCAACAGAAACGTTTAACTCTATGAGATTAATGCACACATCACAAAGGAGTTTCTCAGAAAGTTTCTCTCCAGTTCTAATTGAAGATATTTCCTGTTTCACCAATAGACTCTACGTGCTCCCAAATATCCCTTTGCAGATTCCACAAAAACCGTGTTAACAAACTACTCAATGAAAAGAAAGGTGTAACTCTGTGAGTTGACTTCACACACCACAAAGCTGTTTCTCAGAAACTTATTTCTAGTTTAAATTTGAGAATATTTCGTATTTCACCGTAGGCTTCAATGTGCTCCTAAATATCTCTTCTCAGATAGCACAAAAACTGTGATGCCAACCTTCTCAATCAACAAAAAGGTTAAACTCTATGAGATGAAAACCATTTCTCCAAAAGCTTCTCTCCAGTTTTTATCTGAAGTTATTTCCTTTTACATCATATGCCTCTAGGATCTCCCCAATTTCCCTTTGCAGATTCCACGAAAACAGCGCTACCAAACTGCTCCATGAAAACAATCGTGTAAACTGTAAGATGAATTCACAAATCACAAAGCAATTTCTCAGAAAGATTCTTTCTAGTTTTTATCTCAGGATATTTCCTTTTTCAATATAGGCCTCAATGTGCTCCCGAATATCCCATTGCAGATTAAACCAAAACAGTGATAGCAAACTTCTCAATGGAAATAATGTTGTAACTCTGTGAGATGAACTCACACATCACAAGCAGTTTCACAGAAAGGTTTTTTTGGCTTTTATCTCAGGATATATACTTTGTGAAATAGGCTTCAATGTGCTCCCAAATATCCTATTGCAGATTCCATGGAAACAGTGTTATCAAACTGCTCCATGAAAAGAATCGTGTAACTCTGTGAGGTGAATTCAAAAGTCACAGAGCAGTTTCTCAGAAAGTTTCTTTCTAGTTTTTATCAGAGGGTATTTCCTTTGTCACCATAGACTTCAATGTGATCCAAAATATCCCTTCTCAGATACCCCAAAAACAGTGTTACCAAATTCCTTCATGAACTGAATCACGCAACTCTGTGAAATGAATTACCACATAACAAAGTGGTTTCTCAGAAAGCTTCTCTCTAGTTTTTATATGAGAATATTTCCTTTTCCACCATAGGCCTCAATGCACTCATAGATATCCCTTTGCACATTCCATGAAAACAGTGTTAGCACACTGCTCCATGAACACAGAGGTGTAACTCTGTGAGATGAATTCAAACATCACAGCAGCCTTTCTCAAAAAGTTTCTTTCTAGTTTTCATCTAAGGATAATTTATTTGTCACCCTAGGCTTCACTGCTATCGAAAATATCCCTACTCGGATACCCCAAAAACAGTGCTAAAAAATTAATTCATGAAAACAATAGTGTAACACTGTGAGATGAATTAACACATCACAAAGCGGTTTCTCAGAAAGCTTCTTTCTAGTTTTTATATGAATGTATTTCCTTTGTCACCGTAAGCTTCAGTACACTCCAAAGTATCCCATTGCAGATTCCTAGAAGACGGTGTTAGAAAACTGCTCAATAAAACCAACAGTGTAATGCTGTGAGATGAATACACTCAACTCAAAGCAGTTTCTCAGAAAACTTCTCTAGTTTTAATCTGAAGATATTTTCTTTTTCACAATAGGCCTCAGGCCACTCCCAATCATACCTGTGTAGATTCCACTAAAACAGTGTTAGCAACCTGCTCCATGAAAAAAAGGTGTAACTATGTGATATGAATTCACAAATCACAAAGAAGTTCCTTGAAAGCTTCTTTCTAGATTTAATCTGAGTATATTTCCTTTGACATCATAGGCTTCAAAGCGATCCAAAATATCCCTTCTCAGATTCCCCAAAAACAGTGCTATCAAACTGATCCATTCAAAGTTTCGTGTGACTCTGTGAGATGAATTCACATATCACAAAGCAGTTTCTCAGAAAGTTTCTTTCTAGTTTTTATCTGAGGATATTTAATTTTTAACAATACGCTTCAATGCGCTCTGAAATATGCCATTGAAGATTCCACGAAAACAGTGTTAGCAAACTGCTCCATGAAAGGAAAGGTGTAATTCTGTGAGATGATTCACACATCACAAAGAACTATTTCAGAAAGCTTCTTTCTAGTTTTTTTCTGAGGATAGCTGCTTTGTCACCTTAAGCTTCAATGTACTCCAAAATATCATATTGCAGATTCCATGGAAACAGTGTTAGCAAACAATTCCATGAAAAGATAGGTGTAAATCTGTGAGATAAATTCGTACATCACAAAGCAATTTCTCAGATAGCTTCTATTTGTTTTTTTCCTCAGGATATTTCCTTTGTCACAATAGGCTTCAATGCAATTCAAAATATCCCTTCTCAGATTCCCCAAAAACAGTGCTACCAAACTGCTCCATGAAAATAAAGGTGTAAATCTGTGAGATGAATTCACACATCTCTAAGAACTTTCTCAGTAAACTTCTTTCTAGTTTGTATCTTGTTTTATTCCTTTTTTACCATAGGCTTCAATGTGATCCAAATCAATCATTCTCAGATTCTCCAAAACAGTCTATCAAACTGATCCATGAAAAGAATCATATAACTCAGTGAGATGAATTAACACTTGATAAAGCAGTTTCTTGGAAAGTATCTTTCTAATTATTGTCTGAGGATATTTCCTTAATCACAATAAGTTTCAATGCACTCCAAAATATCCCATTGCAGATTCCAAGAGAACAGTGTTAGCAAATTACTCAATGAAAAGAACAGTGTAACTCTGTGGGATGAATTTCCACATCACAAAACAGTTTCTCAGAAAGTTTCCTTTTAGTTTTTATCTGAGGATATTTCCTTTGTCACCATAGGCTTCAAAGCACTCCCAAATATCCTATTGCAGATTCCACAAAAACAGGGTTATAGAACTGCTCAATGAAAAGAACAGTGTAACTCTGTGAAAGGAATTCATGCATCAGAAATAACTTTATCAGAAAGCTTCTTTCTAGTTATTATCTGAGGATGTTTGCATTGTCACCATAGGCTTCAATGTGATCCAAAATATACCTTCTCAGATTCTCCAAAAACAGTGCTACCAAAGTGATCCATGACAAGGATTGTGTATATCTGGGAGATGAATTAACACATCAAAAAGCAGTTTCTCAGAATGCTTCTTCCTATTTTGTATATGATACTGTTTCATTTGTCACTGTAAGCTTCAAGGCACTCCAAAATATCCCATTGCAGATTCCAAGGAAACAGTGTTAGCAAACTGCTCAATGAAAAGAACAGTGTAACTCTTTGTGGTGAATTGACACAATACAGTGCAATTTTTCTGAAAGGCCTTTTTGGTTTTTATCTGAGGATATTTCCTTTGTCACAACAGGCTTCAATACACTATCAAACATCCTATTGCAGACTCCACGAGAAAAGTGTTATCAAATTGCTCATTGAACAGAAAAGTGTAGCTCAGTGTGTTGAATTCACACATAGCAACGCAGATTCTCAGAAAGCTTCTCTGTCATTTTTTTTCTGAAGATAGTTTCTTTTTTGCTATAGGCCTCAATGCACTCCAAAATGTCCCTTTGCAGATTCCATTAAAACAGTGTAATCAAACTGACCCTTAAAGAGAAAGATGTAATTCTGGGAGATACATTCACACATCACAAAGAAGTTTCTCAGAAAGCTTTTTTCCAGTTATCATCTGAGGATATTTCCTTAGTCACTGTAGGCTTCAATGTGATCCACAATATCCCTTTTCAGACTCCCCAAAAACCGTGCTACCAAACTGATCCATGAAAAGTATCGTGTAATGGTGTGAGATGAATTAGCACCTCACAGAGCAGTTTCTCTGATAGCTTCTTTCTAATTTTTATATGAGGATATTTTCTTTGTCATCATAAGCTTCATTGCACTCCGAAATATCCCATTGCAGAATCCACAAAAACCGAGTTTTCAAACTGCTCAATGAGAAGAATGGTCTAAGTCTGTGAGATAAATTCACACATCCCAATACAGTTTCACAGAAAGCTTCTTCTTGGTTTTTATGTGAGGATATTTCCTTTGTCACCATAGGCTTGAATGCACTCCCAAATATCCCACTGCAGATTCCATGAAAACCGTGTTTACAAACTGCTCCATGAAAAGAAAGGTGTAACTCTGTGAGTTGAATTCAGGTATCACAAAGCAGTTTCTCAGAAAACTTCTTTCTTGTTTCTATCTGAGGGGATTTCCATTTTCACGATAGTCCTCAATACATTCCCAAGTATCCCTTTGGAAATTCTATGAAACAGTGTTAACAAACGTCTCCATGTAAAGAAAGGTGTAACTCTGTGAGATGAGTTTGCACCTCACAAAGAACTTTCTCAGAAAGCTTCTTTCTAGTTTTTATCTGAGGATATTTCTGTTGTCACCAAAGCTTCAAGGTGCTCCAAAACATCCCATTGCAGATTCCAAAAAAGCACTGTTAGTAAACTGCTCAGTGAGAAGAACGGTCTAACTCTGTGAGATAAATTCACACGTCACAATGAGGTTTCACTGAAACTTCTATCCAATTTTTCTCTGAGGATATTTCCTTTGTCACCATAGGCCTCATTGCACTCCCAAATATCCCACTGCAGATTCCACGAAAACAATGTTTACAAACTGCTCCATGAAAAGAATGGTGTAACTCTGTGAGTTGAATTCACACAACACAAAGTGGTTTCTCAGAAAGCTTCTTTCCAGTTTTTATATGAGGATACTTCGTTTGTCACCGTAGGCTTTAATGCAGTCCAAAATATCCAACTCCGATTCCCCCAAATCACTACCAGCAAACTAATCCATGAAAGGAATCATGTATCTCTGTGAGATGAATTAACACATCACAAAGCGCTTTCTCAGAAAGCTTCTTTCTAGTTTTTATATTGTATTTTTCAGGTGTCATGTAATCTTATCTGCACTCTGAAACATCCCATTACAGATTTCAAGAAAACAGCGTTAACAAACTGCTCAATGAAAACAACGGTGTAACTCTCTGAGATGAATTCACACATCACAAAGCAGTTTCTCAGGAAGCTTCTTTCTAGTTTTTATCTGAGAGTATTTCCATTTTCACTATAGGCCTCAATGTGCTCCCAAATATCCCTTTCAGATTCCACGAAAACCGTGTTAGCAAGCTGCTCCATGAAAATAACCATGTAACTCTGTGAGGTGAATTAACACACCACTAAGCTGTTTCTCAGAAAGCTTCTTTCCAGTTTTAATATGAGGATATTTCCTTTGTCACCAATGGATTCAATGCAATCAAAAGTATACCTTCTCAGATTCCAAAAAAACCATGCTATCAAACTGCTCCATGAAAAGAATCTTGTGACTCTGTGAGATGAATTAACACATCATGAAGCCTTTCTCAGAAAGCTTCTTTCTAGTTTTAATCTGAGGATATTTCCTTTCTCACGATTGGCCTCAAAGCATTCCCAAATATCCTTTTGCAGATTTGATGAAAACAGTGTTGGCCAACTGCTCCATTAAAAGAAAGTTGTTTCTCTGTGAGATTAAATCAAACATCACAAGAACTTTCTCAGAAATCTTTCTAGTTTTGTCACTGTAGGCTTCGAAGTAATCCAAAATATTCCTTCTCTGATTTCCCAAAAACAGTGCTACCATATTGATCCATGAAAAGAATTGTGTAACTCTATGAGATGAATTCACTAATTACAAACAGTTTCTCAGAAAGCTTCTTTCTACTTTTTATCTGAGGATATTCCCTTTGTCACTGTAGGCTTCAATGTGATCCAAAATATTCCTTCTCAGATACCCCAAAAACAGTGCTACCATACTGATCCATGAAAAGCATTGTGTAACTCTATGAGGTGAATTCACTAATTACAAAGCAGTTCCTCAGAAAGCTTCTTTCTAGTTTTTATCTGAGGTAATTTCCTTTGTCACCATAGGCTTCTATGCGATCCAAAATACCCCTTCTCAGATTCCCCAAAAACAGTGTTAGCAATCCGCTCCGTGAAAACAACTGTGTAACTCTATCAAATGAATTCGCAAAGCACCAATCAGTTTCTCAGAAAGCTTCTTTCTACTTTTTGTCTTAGGATATTTTCTTTCTCACCATAAGCATCAATGCGCTCTGAAATATCCTATTGTAGATTCCAGGAAAGCAGTGTTACCAAAATGCTCAATGAAAAGAGCAGTGTAACTCTGTGAGATGAATTCACACATCACAAAGCAGTTTCCTAGAAAGGTTTTTTTTTTTCTTTTTTTTTGGTTTTTATCTGAGTATATTTCTTTTGTCACAAAATATCCTATTGCAGATTCCAAGAAAACAGTGTTATCAAATTCTTTCATGAAAAGGAAGGTGTAAATATGTGAGATGAATTGACACATCACAAAGAACTTTCTCAGAAAGCATCTTTCTACTTTTTATCTGAGGATGTTTCCTATGTCACCATAGGATTGATTCAATGCACTCTGAAACATCCCATTGCATATTCCAAGAAAACAGTGTTTACAAACTGCTCAAAGAAAAGTACCGTGTAACTCTGAGAGATGAATTCACACATCACAGATCAGTTTCTCGAAAAGCTTCTTCCTAGTTTTTATGAGGATATTCCCTTTGTCTCCATAAGCTTCAGTGTACTACAATGTATACCGTTGCATATTGCAAGGAAGTGGTGTTAGCAAACTGCTCAATGAAAAGAACAATGTGCTCAGCCCAGCGCCAGCTGCATCTCCTTGATCAGAGCTGGATCCTGAGCGGAGAACATGGGTTGAAGCGGCTGCGGCGGCGGCGGCCCAGCCCAGGGGCTCCCTTGTTGAGGCTGCTGCATCTCTGTCGGCTGCTCAGCTGCGTTCTAGTCGGCCCAGGCACCGCGGCGAGGAGCTTGCACTGGGAGGCAGCGGCCAAGTGTATTCTGATGGTGGATTCTGCTAATTGATTTTTTAATGCTGAAGGAGTCTTGCATACGTGGGATGCCCCTTTGGTCTTGGGGCGGAGCAAGATGGCCGAATAGGAACAGCTCCAGTAACCATCTCCCAGCGCGAGCGACACAGAAGACTGGTGATTTCTGCATTTTCAACTGAGGTACTGGGGTCATCTCACTCGGGAGTGCCGGACAATCCATGCGGGTCAGCTGCTGCAGCCTGACCAGCGAGAGCTGAAGCAGGGTGAGGCATCGCCTCACCTGGGAAGTGCGAGGGGGAAGGGAATCCCTTTTCCTAGACAGGGGAACTGAGAAACACAACACCTGGAAAATCAGGTAACTCCCAACCCAATACTGCGCTGTAACACCAGCACACCGGAGAATATATCCCACACCGGGCTAGGAGGGTCCCACACCCACGGAGCCTCCCTCCTTGCTAACACAGCAGTCTGCGGCAATCTAACCGCAAGGAAGCAGCAAGGCTGGGGGAGGGGCGCCCGCCATCACTGCGGCTTAAGTAGGTAAATAAAGCTGCTGGGAAGCTCGAACAGGGTGGAGCTCACAGCAGCTCAAGGAAACTTGCCTGTCTCTGTAGACTCCGACTCTGGGGACAGGGCTCAGCTAAAGGAGCAGAAGCCTGTGCAGACGCGAACGACTCTGTCTGACAGCTTTGAAGAGAGCAGTGGATCTCCCAACACGGAGGTTGAGATCTGAGAAGGGGCAGGCTGCCTGCTCAAGTGGGTCCCTGACCCCTGAGTAGCCTAACTGGGAGACATCCCCACTAGGGGCAGTCTGACACCCCACACCTCACAGGGTGGAGTACACCCCTGAGAAGAAGCTTCCAAAGCAAGAATCAGACAGGTGCACTCGCTGTTCACCAATATTCTATCTTCTGCAACCTCTGCTGCTGATACCCAGGCAAACAGGGTCTGGAGGGGACCTCAAGCAATCTCCAACAGACCTATAGCTGAGGGTCCTGACTGTCAGAAGGAAAACTATCAAACAGGAAGGACACCTATACCAAAACCCCATCAGTACGTCACCATCATCAAAGACCAGAGACAGATA
>NC_045452.1:69075781-69111558 GCF_002776525.5 Piliocolobus tephrosceles
TCACTTGGACTCGGGAAGGGGAACATCACACACTGGGGCCTATCATGGGTGGGGGGAGGGGGGAGGGATTGCATTGGGGAGTTATACCTGATATAAATGGTGAATTGATGTGTGCTGACAAGTTGATGGGTGCAGCACACCAACATGGGACATGTGTACATAGGTAACAAATCTGCACGTCATGCACATGTACCCTAGAACTTAAAGTATAATAAAAAACTAAAAAAAGTTAAGAATAGAATGTATATAATGTAAAAGTATAATTAACAAAGAAAGAAAATGACCTACATGTGAATAAATATTTTACTTCTCTAGCGAAAAAAAATAAAATAAAATAAAATTATTTACAATGAAAAGAAAAGAAAAGAACAATGTAACTCTGTGATGTGAATTCACACATCACAAAGCTTTTTCTCAGAAAGCTTCTTTGGTTTTTATCTGAGTTTATTACCTTTGTCACCATAGGCTTCAAGATGTTCCCAAATATCCTGTTGCAGATTCCATGAAAACTGTATTAGAAAAAGGCTCAATGAAAACAACAGTGTAACTCTGTGAGACGAATTCACACATCACAAAGCAGTTTCTCAGACAGCTTCTTTGTAGTATTCATGTGAGGATATTTCCTTTTTCACTGTAGACATCAACACACTCACAAATATCCCATTGCAGATTCCACGAAAACAGGGTTAGCAAACTTCAACATGAAAAGAAAGGTGTAACTCTGTGAGATAAATTCACACATCACAAAGAACTTTCTCAGAATTCTTGTTTCTAGTTTTTATCTCAGAATAATTCCTTTTTCACTATAGGCCTCAATGCGGTCCCAAATATCCCTTTGCAGATTCCAGGAAAACAGTGTTAGCAAACTGCTCCACGAAAACAAAAGTATAACTGTGTTAGATGAATTCACACATCACCAAAGACTTTCTCAGAAAGCTTCGTTCTAGTTTTCATCTGAGGTTAATTTCTTGTCACCCTAAGCTTCAATGCTGAAAAAATATTCCTACTCAGATTCCCCGAAAACAGTGCTAAAAAATTGATCCATGAAAAGAATTGTGTAACTCTGGGAGATGAATTAACACATCATGAAGCGGTTTCTCAGAAAGCTTTTTTCTAGTTTTATATGAACGCAAAATATCCTATTGCAGAAAAGAATCATGTAATTCTGTGAGATAAATTATCAGATAACAAAGCAGTTTCTCAGAAAGCTTCTATTCGTTTTTTCTACGAGTATATTTCCTTTGTCATCATATTCTTCATTGCTCTCCCAAATATCCTATTGCAGACTCCACAAAAACAGTGTTATCAAAAGGCTCAAAGAAAACCAAGGCTTAGCTGTGTGAGATGAATTCACCCATCACAATGCAGTTTCTCAGAAAGCTTCTCTCTAGTTTTTATCTGAGGATGTTTCCTTTTTCATCATAGGTCTCAATGTGCTCCCAAATATCCCTTTGTAGATTCCATGAAAACAGTGTTTGCAAACTGCCCTATGAAAAGAAAGGTGTAACTCTGTGATATGAATTCACACATCACAAAAAACTTTCTCAGAAAGATTCTTTCTAGTTTTTATCTGAGGATATTCCCTTTGTCACCATACACTTCAAGGTGACAAAAAGCATCCTTTCTCAAATTCACCAAAAACAGTGCTAACAGACTGATTCATGAAAAGAATCGTGCAAAGTTGTGAGATGAATTAACGCATCTCAAAACTGTTTCTCAGAAACCTTCTTTCTAGTTTTTATCTGTGGATAATTCCTTTGTCACTATACGCTTCAATGAGATCCATAATATCACATTGCAAATACAAAGAAAACAGTGTTAGCATATTGCTCAATTAAAAGAGCAGTGCAATTCTGTGAGTTGAATTCATACATCAAAAAGCAGATTCTCAGAAAGCTTCTTTTTTTTTATCTGAGGATATTTCCTTTGTCACCATAGGCTTCATGTGATCCAAAACATCCTTTCTCAGATTCCCCCAAAAATGCTGCTATCAAACTGATCCAAGAAAAGAATCATTTAACTCTGTGAGATGAATTCACAAATCACAAAGCAATTTCTCAGAAAGTATTTATCTAGTTTTTGTCTGAGGATAATTCCTTTTTCACAGTAAGATTCAATGCACTCTGAAGTATCCCTTTGCAGATTCCAAAACAGTTTTAGAAAATTGCCCAATGAAAAGAAAAGTGAAACTCTCTTACATGAATTTACACATCACAAAGCAGTTTCTTAGGAAGCTTCTTTCTAGTTTTGTCTGATGATATTTCCATTTTCATAATACTCTTCAATGCACTCCGATATATGCCTTTGCAGATTCCAAGAAAACAGTTTTTGCAAGCTGCTCAATGAAAAGAAAAGTGTAAATCTGTGAGTTGAATTCACACATCGCAAATTAGTTTCTCAGAAAGCTTCTTTCTAGTTTTTAACTGAGGAAATTTCCTTTTTCATCATAGGCCTCAATGCGCTCCCAAATATCCCTTTACAGATTCCATGAAAACTCTGTTAGCAAACCGCTCCATGATAACAAAGGTGTAACTCTGTGAGATGAATTGCCTCATCACAAGGAAGTTTCTCAGAAATCTTCTTCACAGTTTTTATCGCATGATATTTCCTTTGTCACCATAATATTCTATGTGCTCTGAAATATTCCTTTGCAGATTCCAAGAAAACATTGTTAGCAATCTGCACAACAAAAAGAACAGTGTAATCCTATGAGATGAATTCAAAAATAGTAAACCAGTTTCTCAGAAAGTTTTTTTCTAGTTTTTGTCTGAGGATATTTCCTTTTTCATCATAGGCCTCAATGTGCTCCTAAATATCCCATTGCAGATTCCAAGAAAACAGCATAGGCGAACTGCTAAATGAAAAGAACAGTGTAGCTATATGAGATGAATTCATGCATCACAAAGCAGTTTCTCAGAAAGCTTCTTTCTAGTTTTTATCTGAGGATGTTTCCTTTTGCACAATAGGCCTCACTGTGCACCCTAATATCACTTTGCAGATCCTATGAAAACAGTGTTAGCAAACTGCTCCATGAAATGACAGTTGTAACTCTGTGAGATGAATTCACACATCACAAAGAACTTTCTCAGAAAGATTCTTTCTACTTTTTATCGGAGGATATTTCCTTTGACACCATAGACTTCAATGTAATTCAAAATATCCCTTCTCAGCTTGCCCAAAAGCAGTGCTACCAAACTACTCCACGAAATGTATCATGCAACCCTGAGAGACGAATTCACAAATCATAAAGTGGATTCTCAGAAAGCTTTTTTCTAGTTTTTCTGAGTATATTTCTTTGGTTACAATAAGTTTCAATGCGCTCCAAAATACCAGATTGCAGATTCCAAGAAAACACTGCTGGCAAACTGCTCAATGAAAAGAACAGCGTAACTGTGACTTGAAATCACACATTACAAAGCAGTTTCTCAGAAAGCTTCTTTCTAGTTTTTCTCTGAGGATATTTTTTTTCACTATAGGCCTCAAAGCACTCCCAAAAATCCCTTTGCAGATTCCAGGAAAACAGAGTTAACAAAGTGCTCCAAGAAAAGAAAGGTGTAACTCCCTGAACTCACACATCACAAAGATGTGTGTGAGATGAACTCACACATCACAAAGAACTATCTCAGAAACCTTCTTTGCAGTTCTTATCTGAGGATATTTCCTTTTTCACCATAGGCCTCAATTCGCTCCCAAATATCCTTGTGCAGACTCCAGGAAAACAGTGTTAGCAAACTGGTCCATGAAAAGAAAGGAGTAACTCTGTGAGATATCACAAAGTGGTTTCTCAGAAGGATTGTTTCCAGTTTTTATATGAGAATATTTCCTTTGTCACCATAGGCTTCAATGTGATTTAAAGTGTCCCTCCTCAGATTCCCCAAAACCACTGCTACAAAACTGATCCATGAAAATAATTGTGTAAATCTGTGATATGAATTAAAACATTACAAACCATTTTCTCTGAAAGATTCTTTCTAGTTTTTATATGAGGATATTTCCTTTGTCACCATAAGATTCAGCGCACTCCAAAATATCCCATTGCAGAGTCCAAGAAAACAGTGTTATCCAACTGCTCAATGAAAGGGACTTCGTAATGCTCTGAGTTGAATTCACACATCACAAATTAGTTTATCAGAAAACTTCTTTCTAGTTTTCATCTGAGGAAATTTCCTTTTTCAACATAGGCCTCAAAGTGCTCCCAAATATTCCTTTGCAGATTCCATGAAAACTCTGTTAGCAAACTGCTCCATGAAAACAAAGGTGTAACTCTGTGAGATGAATTCCCATGTCACAAGGAAGTTTCTCAGAAAGCATCTTTACACTTTTTATCTGAGGATATTTCCTTTGTCACCATAGGCTTCAAAGCGATCTAAAATATCCCTTCTCACACTCCCCAGAAACAGTGCTACAAAACTGATACATGAAAAGAATCATGTAACTCTGTGAGATGAACTAACGTGTTACAAAGGGATTTCTCAGAAATATTCTTTCTAGTTTTTTTCTGAGGATATTTCCGTTTTCACTGTAGGCTTCAATTCACTCCAAAATATCCTATTGCAGATTCCAAGTAAAAAGTGTACCCAAACTTTTCAATGAAATGAGCGGTGTAGCTCTGTGAGATGAACTCACACATCACAAAGCAGTTTTTCAGAAAGCTTCATTCTAATTTTTATATGAGGATAATTCCCTTTTCACTACAGGCCACAGTGTGCTCCCAAATATCCCTCTGTAGATTCCATGAAAACACTAGTAACAAACTTCTCCACGAAAAAATACATGTAACACTGTGAGATGAATACCACCCCACAAAGAAGTTATTCAGAAAGCTTCTTTATAGTTTTTATCTGAGGATATTTCCCTTGTCACCATAAGCTTCAATGCACTCTGAAATATCCCATTGCAGATTCCAAGAAAACAGTGTAAGCAAACTGCTCAATGAAAAGAACAGTGTAACTTTGTGAGATGAATTAACACATCTCAAAGAAGTTTCTCCAAAAGTTTCTTTCTAGTTTCTTTTTTTAGGATATTTACTTTTTCACTGTAGGCCTAAATTCACTCCCAAATATTTCTTTGCAGATTCCACGAAAATAGTGTTAGCAAACTACTCCATGAAAAGAAAGGTGTAACCCTGTGAGATGAATTCAAACATCACAAAGAACTTTCTCAGAAATCTTCTTTCTGGTTTTCTTCTGAGGATATTTACTTTGTCACCACAGGCTTTAAAGCGATCGAAAATATCCCTTCTCACATTAACCAAAAGCAGTGCTACCAAACTGATCCATGAAGAGTGTCGTGGAACTCTGTGAGATGAATTAACCCATCACAAAGTGGATTATCAGAAAGCTTCTTTCTAGGTTTTACATGGGGATATTTCCTTTGTCACCATAAGCTTCAAGGCACTCCGAAATAGCAAATTCCAAGAAAACAGTGTTAGCAAACTACTCAGTTAAAAGAACAGTGTAACTCTGTGAGATGAATTCAGGCATCACAACATCACAACCCAGTTTCTCAGACAGCTTCTTTCTACTTTTTGTCTGAAGATACTTGTTATTTCACTACAAGCCTCAACGTGCTCCCAAATATCCCTTTGCAGATTCCACGAAAACAGTGTTAGCAAACTGATCCATGAAAAGAATTGTGCAACTCTGTGAGATGAATTCACACATCACAAAGAACTTCCTCAGAAAGCTTCCTTCTAGTTTTTATCTGAGGACATTTCCTTTGTCACCATAGGCTTCAATGTGATCCAAAATATCCCTTCTCAGTATCCCCAAAAACAGTACTACCAAACTGTTCATGAAAACAATGGCGCAACCCTGTGAAGTGAACTCACACATCACAAAGCCGTTTCTTTCTAGTATTTATCTGTGTATATATTTTTTTTCACTATAGGTCGCATGGCCCTCCCAAATATCCACTTGCAGATTCCACGAAAACTGTGTTAGCAAACTACTCTATGAAAATAAATGTGCAACACTGTGAGATGAATTCACATGTCAAAAAGAATTTTCTCAGAAAGCTTCTTTCTAGTTTCTATCTGAGAATATTTCCTTTGTCACCATAGGCTTCAAAGCAGTCCAAAATATCCCTTCTCAGATTCCATAAAAATAGTGCTACTAAACTGCTCCATGAAAACAATGGTGTAACTCTGTGAGATGAATTAACATATCACAAAGCTGTTTCTCAGACAGCATCTTTGTAGTTTTTATTTGAGGACGTTTCCTTTGTCACCATAAGCTTCAAAGTACTCCAAAATATCATATTGCTGATTAAAAGGAAACAGTGTTAGCAAACTGCTCAATGAATAGAACAACGTAAATCTGCGAGATGAATTCATACATCACAAAGCAGTTTCTCATAAAGTCTCCTTCTAGTTTTTATCTCAGGACATCTGCTTTTTCACTATAGGCCACAGTGGACTCCAAAATATCCCTTTGCATGTTTCACGAAAAGAGTGTCAGCAAACTGCTCCATGAAAAGGAAGGTGTAATTCTGTGAGATGAATTCACACATCACAAAACTTTCTAAGAAAGCTTCATTCTAGTTTTTATCTGATGATATTCCCTTTGTCACCATAGGCTTCAAGGTGATCCAAAATATCCCCTTTCAAATTCCTCAAAAACAGTGCTGCCAATCTGCTCCATGAAAAGTTTTGTGTAAATCAATGAGATGAATTCACAAACCACAAAGTTGTTGCTCAGAAAGCATCTCTCTAGTTTTTGTCCAAGGATATATCCTTTATCACCATAAACTTCAATGTGCTCTGAAATATCCCATTGCAGATTCCAAGAAAACAGTGTTAGCAAACTGCTCACTGAAAAGAATAGTGTAACTCTGTGAGATGAACTCACATATCAGAAAGCACTGTCTCAGAAATCTTCTTTCTTGTTTTTATCTGAGAATACTTCCTTTTTCACCACAGGCCTCAATGTGCTCCCAAATATCTCATTGCAGATTCCACAAAAAAAGTGTTAGCAGTCTTCTCAATGGAAAGAGAAGTGCACCTATGTGAGATGAATTCACACGTCAAAAAGAAGTTTCTCAGAAAGTTTCTTTCTAGTTTTTATCTGGGAATATTTCCTTTTTTACCATAGGCCTCAATGCGCTCCCAAATATCCCTTTGTAGATTCCACGAAAACAGTGTTAGCAAACTGCTCCATGAAAAGAAAGGTGTATTTCCTTTGTCACTATAGGCTTCAATGTTATCCAATATATCCCTTCTCAGATTCCCCAAAAACAGTGCAACAAACCTGCTTAATGAAAGGAATCATGTAACTCTGTGAGATGAATTCACAAATCACAAAGCAGTTTCTCAGAAAACTTCTTTCTATTTTTTGTATGAGGATATTTCCATTTTCACTATAGGCACCAATGTGCTCGCAAATATCCCTTGGCAGATTCCATGAAAACAGCCTTAGCAAACTGTTCCATGAAAAGAAACGTGTAAATCTTTGAGATGAATTCACACTTCACAAAGCAGTTTCTTAGGAAGCTTTTTTTAGTTTTTATCTGAGAATATTTCCTTTGTCGCCATATGTTTCAATGCACTCACAAATATCCTATTGCAGACTTCACAACAACGGTGTTAGCAAACTGCTCCAAGAAAATAACCATTTAACTCTGTGAGATGAATTCACAAATCACAAAGCAGTTTCTCTGAAAGCTTCTTTCCAGTTTTTATCTGAGGATATTTCATTTTTCAGCACAGGCTTCAATGCGATCCAAAATATCCATTCTCAGATTCCTCAAGAACACTGCTACCAAACTGATCCATGAAAAGAATTGTGTAACTCTGTGAGATGAATGAACACGTCACAAAGCAGTTTCTCAGAAAGATTCTATCTAGTTTTTATTTGAGGATGTTTCTTCTTTCACTCTAAGCTTCTATGTGCTCCAAAATATCAGATTGCAGACTCCAAGAAAACAGTGTTAGCAAACTGCTCAATGAAAAGAACAGTGTAACTCTGTGAGGTGACTTCATACATCACCAAGCAGTTTCTCAAATATCTTATTTGTAGTTTTTGTCTGAGGATATTTCCTTTTCCGCTATAGCCCTCAATGCACTCCAAATATCCCTTTGCAGATTTCATGAAAATACTTATAGCAAACTACTCCATGAAAAGAAAGGTGTCAACTGGTGAGATGAATTCACACATCATAAATCAGTTTCTATGAAATATTCTTTTTAGTTTTTGTCTGAGGATATTTCCTTTATTACAATTGGCCTCACCTCACCCCCAAATATCCCCTTGCAGATTCCATGAAAACAATGTTAGCATACTGCTCCATGAAAAGAAAAGTATAACTCTGTGAGATGAATTCACACATGACAAAACAGTTTCTCAGAAAGCTTGCTTTTGTTTTATGTCTTGGGATATTTCCTTAGTCACTATAGTCTTCTATGCGATCCAAAATATCCTATTGCAGATTCCACGAAACAGTATTATCAAACTGCTCAATGGAAACAACAGTGTATCTCTGTGAGATGAATTGAAACACCCAAGAATAGTTTCTCAGAAAGCTTCTTTCTAGTTTTTATCTGAGGATATTTCCTTTTTCACCATGGACCTCAATGCACTCTGGAATATCCCACCACAGATTCAACGAAAAAACTGTTAACACAGTTCTCAATGAAAATAATGCTGTAACCCCATGAGTCAAATTCACACATCACAAAGAACTTTCTCAGAAAGTTTCTTTCTAGATTTTAGCTGAGGATATTTCCTTTGTCACCATAGGCTTCAATGCAATCTAAAATATTCCTTCTCAGATTCCCCAAAAACAGTTCTATCGAACTGATCCATTGGTAGCATTGTGTAACTCTGTGAGATGAATTCACAAATCACAAAGCCGTTTCTCAGAAAGCTTCTTTCTAGTTTTTGTCTGAAGTTATGTCCCATGTCTCCATTTGCCTCAATGTGCTTGAGAATATCCCTTTGCAGATTCCACAAAAATAGTGTAAGCAAACGGCTCCATGAAAATAAAGGGGTAAATGTGTGAGTTGAATTCACACATCACAAAGCAGTTTCTCAGAAAGCTTCTTTTTGGTTTTTGTCTGATTATATTTCCTTTGACAACATAGGCTTCAATGTGCTCCCAAATAACTCTACTCAGATACCACAACAACACTGAAGACTGACTGCTCAATCAACAAAAAGGTTAAAATATATGAGATGAATACACACGTCACAAAACCGTTTCTCAAAAAGCTTCTCTCCAGTTACTATGTGAAGTAATTTCATTTTTCCACATAGGCATCTAGGAGATTCCGAATATCCCTTTTCAGATTCCATAAAAACAGTGCTACCAAACTAGTTGAAGAAAATAAAGGTGTAACTCTGTGTGATGAATTCACCCATCACAAAGGAATTTGTCAGAAAGCTTCTTTCCAGTTTTTATTTCAGGATATTTCATTTTCCACCATCATCTATCATGCACTCCCAAATATCCCTTCTGAGACACCACAAAAACCAGGCTTCCAAACTGATCTGTGAAAAGAATCGTGTAACTCAGTTAAATGAATTAACACCACACAAAAGGGTTTCTCACAAAGGTTCTTTCTAGTTTTTATGAGGATATATCCTTTGTCACCATAAGTTTCAATGCTCTCCACAATATCCCACTGCAGATTCCAAGAAAACGGTGTTAGCAAACTGCTCAATGAAAAGAAAAGTGTAATTCAGTGTAACTGTTGCACACTGATCCATGAAGAGAAAAATGTAAATCTGTTAGATGAATTCACACATCACAGAGTAGTTTCTCACAAAGCGTCTTTTTGTTTTTTGTCTGAGGATATTTCCTATTTTATGATCAGCATCAACTCGCTCAAAAATATCCCTTTGCATATTCCACAAAAACTGTGTTAGCAAACTGCTCCATGAAAAGAAAGGTGTAACTCTGTGAGATGAAATCACACATCAGAAAGAACTTCCACAGAATCTTCATTCTAGTTATTATCTGAGGATATTTCCTTTGTCACCATAAGCTTCAATGCAATCCAAAAAATCCCTTCACAGATTCCCGAAAATCAGTTTAAGCAAACTGCTCCATTGAAAGAATCATGTAACTCTGTGAGATAAATTCACAAATTACAAATAAGTTTCTCAGGGGCCGGGCGCGGTGGCTCAGGCCTGTAATCCCAGCACTTTGGGAGGCCGAGATGGGCGGATCACGAGGTCAGGAGATCAAGACCATCCTGGCTAACATGGTGAAACCCCGTCTCTACTAAAAATACAAAAAACTAGCCGGGCGAGGTGGTGGGCGCCTGTAGTCCCAGCTACTTGAGAGGCTGAGTCAGGAGAATGGCATAAACCCAGGAGGCGGAGCTTGCAGTGAGCTGAGATCCGGCCACAGCACTCCAGCCCGGGCAACAGAGTGAGACTCCGTCTCAAAAATAAAAAAACAAACAAAAAAAAAAACAAATAAGTTTCTCAGAACTCTTCTATCTAGTTTTGGTCTGAGGATATGTCCTTTTCCTCCATTTGCCTCAATGTGCTTGTGAGTATCAATTTGCACGTTCCACTAAAATAGTGTTAGCAAACCACTCCATGAAAAGAAAGGTGTAAGTCTGTCAGATGAATTCACAAATCACAAAGCAGTCTATCAGAAAACATCTTTTTGGTTTTTATCTGAGGATATTTCCTTTGTCACCATATGTTTCAATGTGCTCCCGAATATTCTATTGCAGATACCACAAAAACAGTGCTAGCTAACTGCTCCATTAAAAGAATGGTGTAACTCTGTGAGATGAATTAGCGCATCACAAAGTAGTTTCTCAGAAATCTTCCTTCTAGTTTTAATCTGAGGATATTTCTATTGTCACCCTAGGCTTCAATGTGAACAAATTATCCCTTCTAAGATTCCCCAAAAATGGTGCCATCAAACTGATCCATGAAAAGAATCATGTAACTGTGCAATGTATTCAGAAATCACAAAGCAGTTTCTCAGAGTGTTTCTTTCTAGTTTTTGTGTGAGAATATTTACTTTTTCACAGTAAGCTTCAATGGGCTACAAAATATCCCACTGTAGATTCCAAAAAACAGTGTTAGCAAACTGCTCAATGAGAAGAACAGTGTAACTCTGTGAGTTAAATTCACACATCACAAAGTAGTTTATCAGAAAGCTTCCTTTTCCTTTTCTATGAGGATATTTCCTATGTCACCATATGCTTCAATGTGCTCCCAAATATCCTATTGCAGATTCCATGAAAACAGTGTTATCTAATGGCTCAAAGGAAAGAATGATGTATCTCTGTGAGATGAGTTCAGTCATCATAAAGCAGCTTCTCAGACAGCTTCCTTCTACTTTTTATCTGAGGATATATCCTTTTTCACTGTAGGCCTCAATGTGCTCCCACATATCACTTTGGAGATGAAAGAAAAATTGTTAACAAATTCCAACATGAAAAGAATGGTATAATTCTGTGAGATGAATTAACACGTCATAAATAACTTTCTCAGAAAACTTCTTTCCAGTTTTTATCTGAAGATATTTCCTTATTCGCCATAGGCTTCAATGCAATACAAAATATCCCTTCTCAGTATCCCCAAAAACAATGCTATGAAACTGATCCATGAAAATTATCATGTAACTCTGCGATATGAATTAACATATCACAAAACAGATTCTCAGAAATCTTATTTCTAGTTTTTATATGAAGATATTTCCTTTGTTACCATAAGCTTCAATGCACTAATAAGTACCCCTTTTCAGATTCCAAGAAAAGAGTTTTAGCAGACTTATAAATAAAAAGGATAGCGTAACTCTGTGAGATGAATTCACACATCTCAAAGTATTTTCTGAGAAAGCTTCTTTCTAGTTTTTATCTGAGGATATTTATTTTTTCACTATAGACCTCAATGCAATCCCAAGTATCACTTTGTAGATCCCAAGAAACCAGTGTTAGCAAACTGCTCAATGAAAAGAATGATGTAACTCTGTGAGATGAATTCACACATCACAAAGCAGTATCACAGAAAGCTTCTTTCTAGTTTTTATCTGAGGATACTTTTTTATTTATTATATTCCACAATGCGCTGCCAAATATAACTTTGCAGCTACCACGAAAACAGTGTTACCAAACTGCTCAATGAAAAGAATGGCGTAACTCTGTGAGATGAATTCAAACATCACAAAGCAGTATCACAGAAAGCTTCTTTCTAGTTTTTATCTGAGGATACTTTTTTATTTATTATATTCCACAATGCACTGCCAAATATAACTTTGCAGCTACCATGAAAACAGTGTTACCAAACTGCTCAATGAAAAGAATGGCGTTACTCTGTGAGACGAATTCAAACATCACAAAGCAGTTTCTCAGAAAGCTTCTTTCTAGTTTTTATCTGAAGATTTTTCCTTTTTCACTATAGGCCTAAATGCACTCCCAAATATCCCGTTGCAGATTAAACGAAAACTGTGAAAACGAACTGCTGCATGAAAGGAAAGGTGCAACTCTGTGAGATGAATTCAAACATCAGAAAGACCTTTCTCAGAAAGTTTCTTTCTGGTTTTTTCTAAGGATATTTACTTTTTCAATATAGGCTTCAATGCACTCCCAAATATCCCTTTGCAGAATCCACAAAAACAGTGTTTTTCACGAAAAGAAAGGTGTAACTCTGTGAGACGAATTCACACATCACAAAGGGCTTTCTCACAAAGCTTCCTTCTAGTTTTTATCTAAGGATACTCCCTTTGTCACCATAGGCATCAATCTGATCCAAAATATCCCTTCTCGGATTCCCCCAAAACAGTGCTACAAAAATGCTCCATGAGAAGATTCGTGTAAGACTGTGAGATGAATTCTCGAATCACAAAGCAGTTTCTCAAAAAGTTTCTTTCTACTTTTTGTCTGAGGAATGTTCCTTTGTCATCATAAGCTTCAATGAGCTCTGAAATATCCCTTTGCAGACTCCAAGAAAACAGTGTTAGCTAACTTCTCAATGAAAGGATCATTTTAACTCTGTGAGATGAATTCACACATCACAAAGCAGTTTCTCAGTAAGCTTCTTTCTTGTTATTATCTGAGGATATTTTCTTTTTCACCCTAGGCCTCAATGCTTTACTAAATATCCCTTTGCAGATTCCAGGAAAACTGTGTTAGCAACCTGCTCCATGAAAAGAAATGTGTAACTCTGTGAGATGAATTCACACATGGCAAAGATCTTTCTCAGAAAGCTTCATTCTAGTTTCTATATGAAGATATTTCCTTTGCCAATGTGATCTAAAATATCCCTTCTCAGATTCCCCAAAAAGAATGCTACCAAACTGATCCATGAAAATAATCCTGTAGTTCTGTGAGATGAATTAACATATCACAAAGTGGTTTGTGAGAAAGCTTCTTTCTAGTTTTTATATGAAAATATTTCCTTTGTCACCATAAGCTTCAGTGTGCTCAGAAACATCCCATTGCAGACTCCCAAAAAGAGTTTTAACAAACTGTTCAATGAAAAGTACAGTGTAACTCTGTGGTATGCATTCACACATCACAAAGCAGTTTCTCAGAAACCTACTTTCTAGTTAATATCTGAGGATATTTCGTTTTCAACCATAGGTCTCACTGTGCTCCCAAATATCCCTTTGCAGATTCCAGGCACACAGTGTTAGCAAACTGCTGCATGAAAAAGAAAGGTAAAACTCTGTGCAATAAATTCACAAATCAAAGAAATTTTCTCAGAAAGCTTATTTCTAGTTTTTATCTCAGGATATTTCCTTTGTCACTATAGGCTTAAATGTCCTCCAAAATATCCTATTGCAGATTCTGTAAAAACAGTGTTAGCAAACTGCTCAAAGAAGAGAATGGTGTAACTCTGTGGGATGAATTCACACATCACAAAGCAGTTTCTCAGAAAGCCTGTTTTTGGTTTTTACCCAAGAATATTTCCTTTGTCACCGTAGGCATCAACGCAATCTAAAATATCCTATTGCAGATTTTGTGAAAACATTGTTACAAAACTGCCCAATGAAGAGAACAGTGTACCTCTGTGAGATGAATTCACACATCACAGAGCAGTTTCACAGAAAGCATCTTTCTACCTTTTATCTGAGGATATTTGCTTTTTCACTATAGGCCTCAATGCATTCCCAAATATCCCTTTGCAGATTCCATGAAAACAGTGTTACCAAACGGCTCCATGAAAAGGAACGTGTAACTCTGTGACATGAATCACAGAACTCTGTAACTCTGTGAAATGAAATCACAAAGCAGTTTCAAAGAAAGGTTCTTTCTAGTTTTTATATGAAGATATTTCCTTTTCCACTGTTGGCTTCAATGCACTCCCAAATATCCCATCTCAGGCACCACAAAAACCTTGATATCAAAGTGCTTCCTCAAAAGAAACATAACCTCTATAAGATGAATGCAAACATCACAAAGGAGTTTCTCCGAAATCTTCTCTCCAGTTGTTACCTGAAGAAATTTCTTTTTTCGTCTTAGACCTTTATGCACTCCCAAATATCCCTCTGCAGATTCCACAAAAACAATGCTAACAAACTGCACCACGAAAAGAATGATGTAACTCTGTGAGATAAACTGACCCATCACAAAGCAGTTTCTCAGGAAGCTAGTTTTTATCTGAGGATATTTTGTTTTCCACCATACGCTTCAATGCTCCCCCAAATATCCCTTCTCCAACACCACACAGTGATGCCAAAGTGCTCCCTCAGCAGAAACGTTTAGCTCTATGAGATGAATGCACACATCCCAAAGGAGTTTCTCAGAAAACTTCTCTCCAGTTTTTAACTGAAGATATTTCCTTTTTCGCCATTGGACTCTATGTGCTCCAGAATATCCCTTTGCAGATTCCACAAAAATAGTGTTTCCAAACTGCTCAATGGAAACAAAATCGAAACTCTGTGAGATGAATTCACCCATCACAAAGCAGTTTCTCAGAACAATTATTTCTAGTTTAAATCTGACAATATTTCCTTTTTCACTGTAGGTTTCAGTGTGCTCCCAAATGTCTCCTCTCAGATACCACAAAAACAGTGATGCCGAAATGCTCAATCACCAGAAAGGTTAAACTCTATGATATGAATACACACATCAGAAAACCATTTCTCCAAAAGCTTCTCTCCAGTTTTTATCTGAAGTTATTTCCTTTCATATAGACCTCTAGAAGCTCCCGAATATCCCTTTGCAGATTCCATAAAAACAGTGCTACCAAACTGCTCCATGAAGAGATTCATGTAACTCTGTGAGATTAATTCACAAATCAAAAGCAGTTGGTCAGAAAGCTTTAGAGTTTTTGTCTGAGGATATTTCCATTGCCACCTTAAGCTTCAATGTGCTCCAAAATATCCCATTGCAGATTCCAAGAAAACAGTGTTAGCAAACTCACCAATGTAAAGAACAGTGTATCTCTGTGAGGTGAGTTCACACATCCCAAAGCAGTTTCTCAGAAAGCTTCCTTTTGGTTTTTATCTGAGGGTATTTCCTTTTTCACTCTAGGTCTCAATGCGCTCCCAAATATCCCTTTGCAGATTCCACAAAAACAGTCTTAGCAAACTGCTCCATGAAAGGAAAGGTGTACCTCTGTGAGATGAATTCACACATCAAAAAAAAACTTTCTCAGAAAGCTACTTTCTAGTTTTTATCTAAGGATATTTCCTTTGTCACCTTAGGCTTCAATGCGATTAAAAATATCCCTTCTCACATTCTCCAAAAAGAGTGATACCAACTGCTCCAGGAAACTAATTGAGTAACTCTGTGAGATGAATTAGCTCCTCACAAAGCGTTTCCTCAGATAACTTCTTTCTAGTTTTATCTGTGAATATTTCCTTTTCCACTATAGGCTTCAATGCACTCCCAAGTATCCCTTCTCAGACACCCCAAAAACAGTGAAGCCAAAGTGCTCCCTCAACAGAAACGTTTAGCTCTATGAGATGAATGCACACACCATAAAGCAGTTTATCAGAAAGCTTCTCTCCAGTTTTTACCTGAAGAATTTTCTTTTTTCACCTTAGGCCTCTAGGTGCTTCCAATTATCCCTCTGCAGATTCCACAGAAACAGTGCTTACAAACAGCTCCTTGAAAAGAATGATGTAACTCTGTGGGATAAATTAACCCATCACAAAGTAGTTTTTCAGGAAGTTTCTTTATAGTTTTTATCTGAGGATATTTACTTTTCCACCATAGGCTTCAATATGCTTCCAAATATCGCTTCTCAAACACCACAAAAACAGTCATGCCAAAGTACTCCCTCAACAGAAACGTTTAGCTCTATGAGATGAATGCACACATCATGACGAGTTTCTCAGAAAACTTCTCACCAGTTTTTACCTGCAGAATTGTTTTTTTCACCTTAGTGTTCTATGCACTCCCAAATATACCTCTGCAGATTCCACAAAAACAGTGCTACCAAACTCCCCAATGAAAAGAAAGGTGTAATTCTGTGAGATGAATTCACCCATTACAAAGTAGTTTCTCAGTAAGTTCTTTCAAGTTTAAATCTGAGGATATTTCCTTTTTCACCATAGGCTTCAATGTGCTCCCAAATATATCTTCTCAGATACCACAAAAACAGTGATGACGAAGTGCTCAATCAAGAAAAAGGTTAAACACTATGAGATGAATACACACATCAAAAATCGTTTCTAGAAAAGCTTCTCTCCAGTGTTTAACTGAAGTTATTTCCTTTTTCATTGTAGACGTCTAGGAGCTCCCGAATATCCCTTTGCAGATTCCATAAAAACAGTACTACCAAACTGCTCCATGTAAAGAATCATGTAACTCTGTGAGATGAATTCACAAATCACAAAGCAGTTTTTCAGAATGATTCTTTCTAGTTTTTGTCTGAGGATATTTTCTTTGTCACCCTAAACTTGAATGTGCTCCAAAATATCCCATTGCCGATTCCAAGAAAAAAGTGTTAGTAAACTGCTCAATGAAAACAACAGTGTACCTCTGTGAGATGAATTCACACATCACAAAGCAGTTAATCAGAAAGTTTCTTTCTAGTTTTTATCTGAGGATATTTCCTTAGTCAAAATACGTTTCAATGCTATGCAAAATATCCCTTCTCAGATTTCCCCAAAAACAGTGCCACCAAACTGCTCCATGAAAAGAATCGTGAAACTCTGTGAGATAAATTCACAAATCACAAAGGAGTTTCTCAGAAATCTTCTTTCTAGTTTTTGTCTGAGGTTATTTCCTTTTTCACCATAGGCCTCAATGCACTCACAAATATCCCTTTGCAGATTCCAAGAAAACAGTGTTAGCAAACTGCTCAATGAAAAGAAAGGGGTAAATGTGTGAGATGAATTATCACATCACAAAGAAGTTTCTCAGATAGATTCTTTTTTGTTTTTGTCTGAGGATATTTCCTTTGTCACCATAGGCTTCAATGTGCTCCCAAATATCGTATTGCAGATTGCACGAAAACAGGGTTATCAAACTGTTCAATGAAAACACCAGTGTATCTCTTTGAGATAAATTCACCCATCCAAAAGTGGTTTCTCAGAAAGCTTCTTTCTAGATTTTATCTGAGGATATTTCCTTTGTCATGATAGTCTTCAATGCATTTCAAAATATCCCTCCTAAGATTTCCCAAAAACAGTGCTACCCAACTGCCCCATTAAAAGAATGGTGTAACTCTTTGAGATGAATTCATAAATCACAAAGCGGTTTCTCAGAAAGCATCTTTCTGGTTTTTATCTGAGGATATTTGCTTTGTCACCATTTGCCACAATGCGCTTGAGGATATCCCTTTGCAGATTCCACGAAAATAGTGTTAGCAAACTGCTCCATGACATGAAAGGTGTAAATCGATGAGATGAATTCACATATCACCAAACAGTTTCTCAGAAAGCTTCTTTTTGGTGTTTGTGTGAGGATATTTCCTTTGTCACCATAGGCTTCAATGCAAACTGAAATATCCCTTCTTAGACAACAGAAAAACAGTGATGCCAAAGTCCGTCCTCAAGAAAAACTTTTAGCAATATGAAATGAATGCACACATCAGAAAGGATTTTCTCTGAAAGCTTCTCTCCAGTTTTTACATGGAGAATTTTCTTTTTTCACCTTAGGCTTCTAAGTGTTCCCAAATTTCCCTTTGCAGATTCCATAAAAACAAGTGCTACCAAACTGCTCAAAGGAAACAAAAGGGTAACTCTGTGTGATGAATTCACACATCACAAAGAAATTTCTCAGAAAACTTCTTTCTAGTTTTTATCTCAGGATATTTCCTTTTCCACCATTGGCTTCTATGTGCTCCCAAATATTCTTTCTCAGACACCACAAAAACAATGATGCCAAACTGCTCTCTCAATAGCAAGCTTTACCTCTATGAGATGAATGCACACATCACAAAGAAGTTATTGGAAACTTTATCTCCAGTTTTTACCTGAAGATATTTCCTTTTTCAAAATTGGCCTCTATCCGCTCTCGAATATCCCTTTGCATATTCCACAAAAACAGTGATACCAAACTGCTCAATGAAAAGGAAGATTTACCTTTGTTAGATGAATTCAGCAATCACAAAACAATCTCTCAGAAAGCTTCTTTCTAGTTTTTACCTGAGGGTATTTCCTTGTTCAGCATAGGCTTCTGTGTTCTCCAAATATCCCATTGTAGATTAAACAAAAACAGGGTTACAAAATTGTTCAATGAAAAGAATGGTTTACCTCTGGGAGGTGAATTCACCCATCACAAAGAAATTTATCAGAAGGCTCCTTTCTAGTTTTTATCTGTGCATATTGTCTTTTCCACAATCAACGTCAATGCGTTCCCAAATATCCCTTCTCAGACACCACAAAAACAGTGATGCCAAACTGCTCAATCAACAAAGTGGTTCATCTCTATGAGGTGAATACACGTATCACAAAACAGCTGCTCAAAAACCTTCTCTCCAGTTTTTATCTGAAGATATTTACCTTTTCACCATAGGCTTCTATGCGCTCGTGAATATCCCTTTGTGTATTCCATGAAAACAGTGTTAACAAACTGCTCCTTGAAAGGAAAGGAGTATATCTGTGAGAAGAATTTACACATCATAAAGCAGTTTCTCAGAAATCTTCTTTTGGTTTTGTTATGAGGATATTTCCTTTGTCACCATAGGCTTCAACGCACTCCCAAATATCCTATTTCAGATTCCATGAAAACAGTGTTATCAAACGACTCATTGAAAACAACACTGTATCTCTGTGAGATGAATTCACATATCCAAAAGTAGTTTCTCAGAAAGATTCTTTCTGGGTTTTATCTGAGGATATTTCCTTTTTCACTGTAGGCCTCGATGCACTCCAGAATATCCCATCGCAGATTCCACGAAAATAGTGTTAGCAAATTTCTCAATGAAAAGAATGGTGTAACTCTGTTAGATGAATTCACACATCACAAAGAAGTTTCTCATAAAGTTTATTTCTAGATTTTATCTCAGGATATTTCCTTTGTCACCGCTGGCTTCAATGTGATCCAAAATATTCTTTCTCAGATGCCCCCAAAACAGTGCTACCACAATGCTCCATGAAAAGAATCGTGTAACTCTGTGAGAAGAATTCACAAATCACAAAGCAGTTTCTCAGAAAACTTCTTTCTAGTTTTTATCTGAGAATATTTCATTTGTTACCACAGGCCTCAAGGTGCTCCCAAATATCCCTTTGCAGATTCCAAGAAAGTAATGTTAGCAAACTGCTCCATGGAAAGAAAGGTGTAACTCTGTGGGTTGAATTCACACATCACAAAGAACTTTCTCAGAAAGTTTCTTTCTGGTTTTTATCTGAGGATATTTCTTTTTTCACTATAGGCTTCAGTCTGATCTGATCCAGAATATTCCTTCTCAGATTCCTCAAAAAGAGTGCTACTAAACTGCTCCATGAAAAGAATGCTGTAACCCTCTGAGATGAATACACACATCACAAAGCAGTTTCTTAGAAAGCTTCTTTCTAGTTTTTATCTGAGGGTATTTCCTTTTTCACCATAGACTTCTCTCTTCTCCAAATATTCCTTTGTAGATTCCACAAAAACAGGGTTACCAAACTGCTCAATGAAAAGAATGGTTTAACTCTGGGAGATGAATTCACCCATCAAAAAGAAATTTCTCAGAAATCTCCTTTCTAGTGTTTATCTTTGCATATTTACTTTTAAAACAGCCACAAAACGCTCCCAAATATCCCTTCTCAGCCACCACAAAAACCATGATGCCAAACTTCCAACCAACAAAATGGTTCAACTTTATGAGGTGAATACACACCTCACAAAACAGCTTCTCAAAAACTTTCTCTCCAGTTTTTATCAGCAAATATTTCCTTTTTCACCATAGGCCTCTATGATTTCCAGAAAATCCCTTTGCAGATTCCCCAAAAACAGTGCTATCAAACTGTTCAATGAATAGATAGGTGTAACTCTGTGAGATGAACTCACACATCACAAAGCAGTTTCTCTGAAAGCTTCTTTCTAGTTTCTATCTGAGGATATTTCCTTTGTCACCACAGGCCTCAAGACACTCCCAAATATCCCTTTGCAGCTTCCAAGAAAGTAGTGTTAGCAAACTGCTCCATGAAAAGAAAGGTGTAACTCTGTGAGATGAAATCACACGTCACAAAGAACTTTCTCAGAAAGCTTCTTTCTGCTTTTTATCTGAGAATATTTTCTTTGTCACCATAGGCTTTATGTGATCTAAAACATACTTCTAACATTCCCCAAAACAGTGGTACAAAATTGACTCATTAAAAGAATCGTTAAAGTCTGTGAGATGAATTCACAAATCACAAAGTGATTTCTCAGAAATCTTCTTTCTAGTTTTTGTCTGAGGATACTTCCTTTATCACCATAGGCCTCAATGTGTTCTCAAATATCCCTTTGCAGGTTCCACGAAATCAGTGCTAGGAAACTGCTTCAAGAAAAGAAAGGAGTAAATCTGTGAGATGAATTCACACATCATAAAGCAGTTTCTCAGAAAGCTTATTTTTGGTTTTTGTTGGAGGATATTTCCCAGGTCACCATATGCTTCAATGCACTCCCAAATATCCTATTGCAGATTCCATGAAAACAGTGTTTTAAACTGCTGAATGAAAACATCAGTGTATCTCTGAGACAAATTCTCCCATCTCAAAGTAGTTTCTCAGAAAATTATTTCCAGTTTTTATCTGAGTATATTTCCTTTTGCATGATAGACCTCAATGCGTTCCCTTACATCACTTTGCAGATTCCACAAAAACAGTGTTTGCAAACTGCTCCATGAAAAGAAAGGTGTAACTCTGTGAGACGAATTCACACATCACAAAGAACTGTCTCATAAAGCTTCTTTCTTCTTTTTATCGAATATTACCTTTGTCACCATAGGTTTCAATGCGATCCAAAATATCCCTTCTCAGATTCCCCAAAGGCAGTGCTACCAAACTGCTCCATGACAAAATGGTGTAACTCTGTGAGGTGAATTCACATATCACAAAGCTCTTTCTCAGAAAGCTTCTTTCTAGTTTTTATCTGAGGATATTTCCTTTTTCACCATAGGCCTCAGTGAGCTCTGGAACATCCCATTGGAGAATCCACGAAAAAAGTGTTACCCATCTTCTCAATGAAAAGAGTGATGTATCTTTTTAAGGTGAATTCCCACATCATGAAGAAGTTTATCGAAAAGATTCTTTCTAGATTTTATCTGAGGATATTTCCTTTGTCACCATAGGCTTCAATGTCATCCAAATTATCCCTTCTCAGATTCCCCCAAAACAGTGCTACCAAATTGCTCCATGAAAAGAATTGTGTAACTCTGTGAGATGTATTCACAAATCACAAAGCAGTATGTCATAAAGCTTCTTTCTAGTTTTTGTATGTTGATATTTCATTTTTCATCATTTGCCACAAGGGGCTTGTGAATATCCCTTTGCAGATTCCATGAAAATAGTGTTAGCAAACTGGTCCATGAAAAGCAAGGTGTAAATCTGTGAGATGTATTCAAACATTGGAAAGCAGTTTCTCAGAAAGATTCTTTTTGGTTTTTGTCTGAGAATATTTCCTTTGCAACCTTAGACTTCAATGCTCTCTCAGATATCCCTTCTCAGACACCACAAAAACAGTGATGCCAAAGTGCTCCCTCAACAGAAACCTTTGCCTCTATGAGATTAATGCACACATCACAAAGGAGTTTCTCTGAAAGCTTCTTTCTCATTTTTATCTGAGGATATTTCCTTTCCCACCTTATTTCTCAATGTGCTCCTGAATATCCCATTGCAGATTAAATGACAAAAGTGTTAGCAAACTTCGCAATGAAAAGAACATCGTTACTCATTGAGATGAATTCACACATCACAAAGCAGTTTCAAAGAAAGCTTCTCATTGGTTTTTATCTGAGGATATTTTCTTTGTCACCTTAGGCTTCAATGCAGTCCAAAATATCCTTTCTGAGATTCTCCAAAAACAGTGCTAGTAAACTGCTCAATGAAAAGAATGGTGTAACTCTGTGAGATGAATTCACACATCACAAAGTTGTTTCTCAGAACGCTTCTTTCTAGTTTTTATCTGAGGATATTTCCTTATTCACCATATTCTTCATGAGGATATTTACTTTTTCACCATATTCTTCAATGCAGGCTTGAATATCCCATTGCAGGTTAAACGAAAAAAGTGTTATCAAACTTTTCAATGAAAAGAACAGTGTAACTCTGTGAGATGAATTCACACATCACAAAGCAATACTCAGAAAGCTTCCTTTTGGCTTTTATCTGAGGATATTTCCTTTGTCACCATAGGATTAAATGGGCTCCCCTGTATCTTATTGCAGATTCTATGAAACCAGTGTTATCAGACTGCTCAAGGAAAGAACGTTGTAACTCTGTGAAACAAATTCACACATCAAAAAGAAGTTTCTCAGTAGGCATCCTTCCATTTTTTTTCTGAGGGTATTTGCTTTATCAGTGTAGGCCTCAATGTACTCCTAAATATCAATTTGCAGAATCCATTTAAACAGTTTTAGCAAATTGCGCCATGAAAAAAAAAGGTATAACTCTGTGAGATGAAATCACACATCACAAAGAAGTTCCTCAGAAAGGTTCTTTCTCGTTTTTATCTGAGGGTATTTCCTTTTTCAACATAGGCCTGAATACATTCCCATATATCCCTTTTCTGATTCCATGAAAACAGTGTTATCAAACTGCTCAAGGAAAAGAACAGTGCACCTCTGTAAGATGAAACCACACATCAGAAAGCAGTTTCTGAGAGAGATTCTTTCTAGTTTTTATCTGAAGATAGCTCCTTTTTCACCATAGTCCTCAATGTGCCAGTAAATATCCCACTGCAGATTAAATGAAAAAGGTGTTAGCAAACTTCTCAATGAAAAGAACGGTGTAATTTTGTGACATGAATTCACACATCACAAAGCAGTTTCTGAGAAATCTTCCTTTTGGTTTTTATCAGAGGATATTTCCTTTTTCACCTTAGGCTTCAAAGAGCTCCCAATTATCCTATTACAGATTCCACGAAACCAGTGTTATCAGACTGCACAAGGAAAGAATGTTGTAACTCCGTGAGGTGAATTCACACATCAAAAAGAACTTTCTCAGAAAGATTCTTTCTAGTTTCTATGTAAAGATATTTCCTATGTTACCAAAGGCTTCAATGCGATCCAAAATATCCTATTGCAGATTCCATGACAACAGTGTTATTAAACTATGCAATGAAAAGAATGGTGTAACTTTATGAGATGAATTCACACATCACAAAGCAGTTTCTCAAAAAGGTTCTTTCTAGTTTTTTTCCAGGGATATTTAGTTTTTCACCATAGGCCTAAAGATGCTCCAAAATATCCCTTTCCAGATTCCACAAAAACAGTGTTAGCAAATGGCTCCATGAAAAGAAAGGTGTAAATCTCTGAGATGAATTCACACATCACAAAGAACATTCTCAGAAAGCCTCTGTCTAGATTTTATCTGAGAATTTTCCCTTTCTCACCACAGGCTTCAATGCAATCCATAATATCCTTTCTCAGATTTTCCAAAAACGGTGCTAACTAACTGCCCCATGAAAAGAATTGTGTAACTCTGTGGGATGAATTCATAAATCACATATCAGTTTTTCAGAATGCTTCTTTCCAGTTTTTGTCTGATGATATTTCCTTTGCAGCGTAAGCTTCAATGTGCTCTGAAATATCCCATTGCAGATTCCAAGAAAACAATGTTAGCAAACTACTCAATGAAAAGAACAGTGTAACTCTGAGAGATGAATTGACACATCACAAAGCAGTTTCTCAGAAAGTTTCTTTCTAGTTTTTATCTGAGGATATTTCATTTGTCACCATAGGCTTCAATGCGATCCAAAATACACTTATGCAGATTCCACAAAAACTGTGTTAGCAAACTGCTCCATGAAAAGAAAGGTGTAACCCTGTGACATGAAAAAACACATAACAAAGAACTTTCTCAGAAAGCTTCTGTCTAGTTTTTATTTGAGGATATTACCTTTCTCACCATTGGCTTCAATGCGAACTAATATATCCCTTCTCAAATTCCCCAAAAACAGTGTGACCAAACTGATCCATAAAAAGAATCGTGGAACTCTGTGAGATCAATTTATAAATCACAAAACGGTTTCTCAGAAAGCTTATTTCTAGTTTTTATATGAGGATGTTTCCATTGTCACCATAAGCTTCAATGCGCTCCAAAATATCCCATTGAGGATTCCAAGAAAACAGTGTTAGCAAACTGATCAATTAATACAAGAGAGTAAATCTGTGAGATGAATTCACACATCACAAAGCATTTTCTCAGACAGCTTCTATCTGGTTTTATCTGAGGATATTTCCTTTTCCACCATAGGCCTCCATTGGCGTTTCCAAATATTCTTTTGCAGATTCCACAAAAACAGTGTTAGCAAACTGCTGAAAGAAAAGAATCATGTAACTCTGTGAGGTGAATTCACAAATCACAAAGAAATTTCTCAGAAAGCTTCTTTCTAGTTTCTATCTGAGGTTATATGCTTTGTAACCATAGGCTTCAATGCAATTCAAAATATCCCTTCTGAGATTCCCAAAAAACAGTGATACCAAACTGCTCCATGAAAAGGATTGTGTAACTCTGTTAGATGAATTCACATATCACAAAGAAGTTTCTCAGAAAGCTTCTTTCTAATTTTTACTCTGAATATTTCCTTTTTCACCATCAGCCTCAAGTCGCTCCCAAATATCCCTTTGAAGATTCCACGAGAAGAGTGCTAGCAAACTGCTCCAAGAATAGAATGATGTAAGTCTGTGAGATGAATTCACACATCACAAAGCAGTTTCCCATAAAACTTCTTTCTGTTTTTTATCTGAGGATAATACCTTTTTCACAATAGGCCTCAATGTGTTCCCAAATATCCCCTTGCAGATTCCACAAAAACAGTGTTAGCACACTGTTCCACGAAAAGAAAGGTGGAACTCTGTGAGATGAAGTCACACATCACAATAACTTTATCAGAAAGATTCTTTCTAGTTTTTATCTGAGGAGATATCCTTCATCACCATAGATGTCAATGTGATACAAAATATCCCTTCTCAGATTCCCCAAAAACAGTTCCAGCAAACTGATCCATGAAAGAAAACTTGTAACTCTGTGAGATATATTCACAAATCAGAAAGCAGTTTCTCACAAACCTTCTTTCTAGATTTTCTCTGAGGATATATCCTTTGTCACCATCAACTTCAATGCACTCCAAAATATCACATTGTGGATTCCAAGAAAACAGTGGTAGGAAATTGCTCAATGAAGAGAACATGGTAACTCTGTAAGATGAATTCACACATCACAAACCTGTTTCTCAGAAAGCTTCTTTCTAGTTTTTATTTGAGTATATTTTCTGTTTTACCATATTCCTCAATGCACTCCTGAATATCCCATTGCAGATTCCAAGACAAAAGCATTAGCAAACTTTTCAAAGGAAAGAATGGTGTAACTCTGTGAGATGAATTCACACATCACCAAGTAGTTTCACAGAAAGCTTCTTTTTGGTTTTAGTCTGAGGATATTTTCTTTGTCAACATAGGCTTCAAAGTGTCCCAAATATAATATTGCAGATTCCATGAAAACAGTGTTATCAAACTGCTCAATTAAAAGAACCGTGTAACTCTGTAAGAAGAATTCACACATCACAAAGCAGTTTCGTAGAAATCTTCTTTCTAGTTTATATCGGAGGATATTTCCTTTTTCACTACAGGACTCAATGCGCTCCCAAATGTCCTACTGCAGATTCAACGAAGAGAGTGTTATCAAAGTGCTCAATGAAAAGAATGGTGTAACACTCTAAGATAAATTCACACATTACAACACAGTTTCTCAGAAAGCTTCTTTCTAGTTTTAACCTGATGATATTTCCTTTGTCACCATAGGCTTCAATGTGATCCAAAATATCCCCTATCAGATTCCCCAAAAACACTGCTGCTAAACTGCTACATGAAAACAGTGGTGTAACTCTGTGAGATGAATTCCCACATTAGAAAGCTATTTCTCAGAAAGCTTCTTTCTAGTTTTTATCTGAGGATATTTTTTCCTTCACCATATTCCTCAATGCACTCCCAAATATCCCATTGCAGATTCCACGAAAAAAGTGTTAGCAAAGTTCTCAAAGAAAAGAATGGTGTAACTCTGTGAGATGAATTCACACATCATAAAGAAGTTTCTCAGAAAGCTACTTTCTAGTTTTAATCTGAGGATATTTCCTTTGTCACAATAGGTTTCAATGCAATCAAGTATCCCCTCTCAGATTCCCCAAAAACTGTGTTACTAAACCGCTCCATGAAAAGAATTGTGTAACTCAGTGAGATGAATTCCCAATTCAGAATGCTGTTTCTCAGAAAGCTTCTTTCTAGTTTTTATTTGAGAATATGTTCTTTTTCACCATATTCCTCAATGTGCTCTGGAGTATCCCATTGCAGATTCCATTACAAAAGGGTTAGAAAACATGTCAATGAAAAGAACAGCATAACTCTGTGAGATTAATTCACACATCACAAAGCAGTTTCACAGAAACTTTCTTATGGCTTCTTATCTGAGGATATTTCCTTTGTCACCATCGGCTTCAATGTGATCCCAAATACCCTGTTGCAGATTCCATGAAAGCAGTGTAATCAAACTGCACAATTAAAATAATGGTGTAACTCTGTGAGATGAATTCACACATCACAAAGCAGTTTCTCATAAAGCTTCTTTCTATTTTTTATCTGAGGATATTTCCTTTTTCACAATAGGCCTCAATGTGCTCCCAAATATCCCTTTGCAGATTCCACAAAAACAGTGTTAGCAAACTACTCCATGAGAAGAAAGGTGTAACTCTGTGAGATGAACTCACACATCAAAAAGAACTTTCTCAGAAAGCTTCTTTCTCGTTTTTATCTGAGGATATTTCCTTTGTCACCATAGGCATCAATGTGATACAAAGTATCCCTTTTCAGACTCCCTAAAAGCAGTTCTACCAAACTGATCCATGAAAAAAAACTTTAACTCTGTGACACGAATTCACAAATCAGAAAGCAGTTTCTCAGAAACCTTCTTTCTATGTTTTCTCTGAGGATATATCCTTTGTCACTATCAGATTCAATGCACTCCAAAATGTCACATTGTGAATTCCAAGAAAAGAGTGTCAGCAAACTGCTATATGAACAGAACAGTTTGAGATAAATTCACACATCACAAAGAACTTTTTCAGAATGCTTCTTTCTAGTTTTTATCTGAGGATATTTCCTTTTTATCCACAGACCTCAATATGCTCGCAAATATCCCTTTGCAGATTCCACGAAAACAGTGTTAGCAAACTGCTCCATGAAAAGAAAGGTGTAATTCTGTGAGATGAATTTACCCATCACAAAGTAGTTTCTCAGAAAGATTCTTTTTAGCTTTTCTCTGAGGATATTTCCTCTGTCACCATAGTCTTCAATGTGATCCAAAATATCCCTTCTCAGATTTCCCCAGAACAGTGGTAACAGACTGCTCCATGAAAGCAAAGTGTAATTCTGTGAGATGAATTCACACTTCAGAAAGCAGTTTCACAGAAAACTGTTTTTCTAGTTTTTATCTGAGGATATTTCCTTTGACACCATATGCTTCAAAGCGATCCAAATTATACCTACTCAGATTCAACAAAAACAGTGCTAGCAAACTGCTCCAGGAAAAGACTGGTGTACATATGTTAGATGAGTTCAAACATCACAAAGCGATTTCTCAGAAAGCTTCTATCTAGTTTTTATCTGAGGATATTTCCTTTTTCACCAGAGGCCTCAACTCGCTCCCAAATATCCCTTTGTAGATTCCATGAAAACAGTGTTAGCAAACTGCCCCATGAAAAGGAAGGTGTTACTCTGTGAGATGAATAAGCGAATCACAAGGAAGTTTCTCAGAAAGCTTCTTTCTAGTTTTTAACTGAGGATATTTCCTCTTTCACCATAGGCTTCAATGCAATTCAAAATATCCCTTCCCAAATTCACGTAAAAAGTGCTACCAAACTGATCCATGAAAAAAATCGTGTAACCCTGTGAGATGAATTAGCACATCACAAAGTGCTTTCTCAGAGAGCTTCTTTCTAGTGTTTATATGAGGATATTTTCTTTGTCAAATTAAACTTCAAAGCATTCTGCAATATCCCATTGCAGATTCCAAGAAAACAAAGTTAGCAAACTGCTCAAAGAAAAGAACAGTGCAACTCCGTGAGATGAATTCACATATTGCAATTCAGTTTCTCAGAAAGACTGTTTCAATTTTTCATCTGAGGATATTTCTTTTTGCACCATTGTCCTCAATGTGCTCCAAAATATCCCTTTGCAGATTCTACGAAAATAGTGTTAGTTTCCTGCTCCGTGAAAAGAAAGATGTAAATCTGTGAGATTAATTGCCACATCACCAACCAGTTTCTCAGAAAGCTTCTTTTTGGTTTTTGTCTGAAGATATTTCCATTTTCACCATAGGCTTCAATGCACTCCCACCTATCCTATTGCAGATTCCACAAAAACAGTGTTAGCAAAATGTTCCAAGAAAAGAATCTTGTAACTCTGTGAGATGAATTCACATATCACAAAACAGTTTCTCAGAAAGCTTCTTTCTAGTTTTTAATTGAGGATATTTCCTTTTTCAACATAGGCTTCAATTCAATCCAAAATGTCCCTTCTCAGATTCCCCAAAACAGTCCTACCAAACTGCTCCATGAAAAGCATTGTGTAACTCTGTGAGATGAATTCACACATCATAAGGCTGTTTCCCAGAAAGCTTCTTTCTAGTTTTTATCTAAGGATATTTCCTTTTTCACTATATTCCTCAAAGGGCTCCCAAATATCCCCTTGCAGAATCCACAGAAAAAGTTTTAGCAAATGGACCCATGAATAAAAGGGTAAATTTGTGAGATGAAATCAGGAATCACAAAGCAGTTTCACAAAACTCTTCTTTTTGGTTTTTGTAGAATAATATTTATTTTTTCACCATAGACTTCTATGCGATCAAATTTATCCCTTCTCAGATTCCCAAAAAACAGTGCTACGAAACTGTTCCATGAAAAGAATGGTGTGACTCTGTGAGATGAATTCACACATCACAAAGCTGTTTCTCATAAAGCTTCTTTCTGGTTTTTTATCTGAGGATATTTCCTTTTTCACCACATTCCTCAATGCACTCCAGAATATCCCATTGCGCATTCTACGAAAAAAATTGGTAGCAAAGTGCTCAATGAAAGGAAAAGTGTAACTATGTGAGATGAATTCACACTTCATAAAGCAGTTTCTCAGAAATTTTCTTCCTAGTTTCCTTCCCAGGATTTATCCTTTTACACCATAGGCCTCAATGCACTCAGGAATATCCCTTTGTGGATTCCATGAAAATAGTGTTAGCAAAGGCTCCATGAAAGGAAAGGAGTAAATCTGTGAGATGAATTCACACATCACATAGCAGTTTCTCAGAAAGCTTCTTTATGGTTTGTATCTGAGGATGTTTCCTTTATCACCATAGGCTTCAATGTGCTCCCAAATATCCTATTGCAGATTCCACGAAAACAGTTTTAACAAAGTGTTCCAATAAAACAATCATGTAACTCTGTTAGATGAGTTCACACATCACAAAGGAGTTTCTCAGAAAGCTTCTTTCTACTTTTTATCTGAGGATATTTCCCTTGCCACCATAAGCTTCATTGTGTGAAGAAATACCCCATTGCATATTTCAAGAAAACTGTGTCAGCAAACTGATCAATGAAGAGAAAAGTGTAACTCTGTGAGTTGCATTCACACATCACAATGCAGTTTCTCAGAACGTTTCTTTCCAGTTTCTACAAAAACAGTGCTATCAAACTGATTGATCAAAATAATCCTTTAACTCTGTGAGATGAATTAACATGTCACAAACTGGTTTCTCAGAAATCTTCCTTCTAGTTTTTATATGATTATATTTCCTTTGTCACCATAAGCTTCTGTGCACTCTGAAATATGCCAATGTAGATTCGAAGACAACAGTGTTATCAAACTGCTCAATGGAAAGAGTGGTGTAAGTCTGTGAGATGAATTCCCACATCACAAAGCAGTTTATCAGAAAACTTCTTTCAAGTTTTTATCTGAGGATATTTCCTTTTTAACCATAGGACTCAATGTGCTCCCAGTTATCCCTTTGCGGATTCCAGGAAAGCAGTGTTAGCAAATTGCTCCAAGAAAAGAAACGTTTAACTCTGTGAGATGAATTCACTCATCACAAAGAATTTCCTCAGAAAGCTTCTTTCTAGTTTTTATTTGAGGATATTTCCCTTGTCACCATAGACTTCAATGTACTCCCAAATATCCTATTCCAGACGCCACGAAAACAAAGTTAGCAAACTTCTCCACAAAAAGTATCGTGTAGCACTGTTAGGTGAATGCACACATGACAAAGGAGTTTCTCAGAAAGTTTCATTTTGTGTTTATCTGAGTAGGTATCCTGTGTCACCATAAGATTCCATGAAACCAGTGTTATCAAACAGCACAATGGAAAGAATGGTTTAACTCTGTGAGATGAATTCACACGTAAGAAAGCAGTTTCTCAGAAATCGTCTTTCTAGTTTTTATCTGAGGATATTTCATTTTTCACTGTAGGCTGCAATGCGCTCCCAAATATCCCTTCGCAGATTCCATGAAAACAGTTATTAAACTGCTCAATGAAAAGAACAGTGTAACACTGTGAGATGAATTCACACATCACAAAGCATGTATTCAGAAAGCTTCTCTCTAGTTATAATCTGTGGATATTTCCTTTGTCACCATAGGCTTCAATGCTATGCAAATATCCCTTCTCAGATTTCACAGAAACAGTGATACCAAATTGCTCCATGAGAAGTATCATGTAACTCTGAGAGCTGAATTAACCAATCACAAAGCAGTTTCTCAGGAAGCTTCTTCCTAGTTTTGTCTTAGGATATTTCCTTTGTCACCATAGGTTTCAATGCACTCCAAAATATCCCATTGTCTTTTCCAGGAAAACAGTGTTATCAAACTGCTAAATAAACAGAATGGTGCAATTCTGTGAGATGAATTAACACATCACAAAGCAGTTTCTCGGAAAGCTTTGGTCTAGTTATTATTGGAGGATATGTTCTTTTTCATCATAGACCTCAATCCGCTCCCAAATAGGGCTTTGCAGATTCCACCAAAATAGGGTTAGCAAACTGCTCCATGAAAAGAAAGCTGAAACTGTGTGAGATGAATTCACACATCACAAACAGCGTTCACAGAAAGCTTCTTTGTACCTTTTATCTGACGATATTTCTTTTGTCAAAATAGGCTTTAATACGGTCCAAAATATCCATTCTCAGATTCCCCAAAACAGTGCTACCAAACTACTCCATGAAAAGAATGGTGTAACTCTGTGAGATGAATTCAAAAAACACAAAAGAGTTTCTCATAAACTTATTTCTAGTTCTTGTCTGAGGATATTTGCTCTGTCACCATAAGCTTCAATGGGCTCTGAAATATCAAATTGCAGAATCCAAGAAAACAGTGTTAGCAAACTGCTCAATGAAATAACAGTGTAACTCTGTGAGACGAATTCACACATCATGAAGCAGTTTCTCAGAAAGCTTCTTTCTAGTTTTTATTGGAAGATATTTAGTTTTTCACCATAGGCCTCAATGTGCTCCCAAATATCCATTTGCAGATTCCACCAAAACAGTGTTAGCAAACTGCACCATCAAAAGAAAGGTGTAACTGTGTGAGATGAATTTCCACATCAAAAAGAGCTTTCTAAATAAGCTTCTTTCTAGTTTTTATGTAAGGATATTTCCTTTGACACCATAGGCTTCAATGCACTCAAAATATCCTGTTGTTGATTCCAAGAAAAAAGTGTTACCAAACAGCTCAATGAACATGACAATGTATCTCTGTAAGATGAATTCACACATCACAAAGCAGTTTTGCAGAAAGCTTCTTTCTACATTTTTTCTGAGGGTATTTCCTTTTTCATCTTAGGCCTCAATACACTCCCAAATATCGTTTTGCAGATTACATGAAAAGAGTGGTAGCAAACTGCTCCATGAAAGGTAAGGTGTAACACTGTGAGAGGAATTCACACTTCACAAAGAACTTTTTCAGAAAATTCTTTCTAGTTTTTATCTTAGAATATTTCCTTTGTAATCACAGGCTTCAATGCACTCCAAATTATCCTGTTGCAGATTACATGAAAAGAGTGTGATCAAACAGCTCAACAAAAAGAAGAGTGTAAATCTGTGAGATTAATTCACAAATCAAAAAGCAGTCTCTCAGAAAACTTCTTTCTAGTTTTTGTCTGAGGATATTTCTTTTTTCACTATAGGCCTCAATGTACCCCAAATATCACTTTGCAGATTGCATGAAAACAGTGTTCACAAACTGCTCGAAAAGAGTGGTGTAACTGTGTGAGATGAATTCACACATCGAAATGCAGTTTCTTAGAAAGCTTCCTTCTATTTTTTATCTGAGGATATTTATTTTTTCAACGTAAGCCATAAGGCGCTCCAAAATATCCTTTGCAGATTGCACGAAAACAGTGTTAGTAAATGGCTCCCTGTAAAGAAAGGTGTAACTCTGTGAGATGAATTCACACATCACGGAGAATTTTCTCAGACACCTTCTTTCTAGTTTTTATCTGAGGATATTTACTTTGTCAAAATAGGCTTCTTTGTGATACAAAATATCCCTTCTCAGATTCCCCAAAAACGGTGCTACCAAACTGAGCCATAAAAATAATTGTGTTAATTCACCTGTGAGATGAATTAACACATCACAAAGCAATTTCTCAGAAAGCTTCTTTCTACTTTTTCTGTGTGCATATTTCCTATGAAACCGTGAACTTCAATACGCTATGAAAAATCCCATTGCAGAGTCACAGAAAACAGTGTTACAAAATGCTTAATATAAAGAACTGTGTAACACTCTGACGTGAATTCACACATCACAAAGCAGTTTCTCATAAACCTTCTCTCTAGTTTTTATCTGTGGATATTTATTTTGTCACGATTGGCTTCAATGCAATCCAAAGTATCCCTTCTCAGAAAAGCCAAAACAGTGCTACCAAACTGATCCATGAAAAGAATCATGTAACTCTTTGAGATGAATTCAAAAATCACAAGGCAGTTTCTCAGAAAGCTTCTTTCTAGATTTTGCCTGAGGATATTTCCTTTGTCACCATAAGCTTCCTTGCACTCTGAAATATCCCATTGCAGATTCCACGAAAACAGTGTTAACAAACCTCTCAATGAAAAGCACAGTGCAACTCTGTGAGATGAATTCACACATCACAAAGCAGTTTCTCAGAAAGTTTCTCCTACATTTTATCTGAGGCATTTCCCTTGTCACCACAAGCTTCAAGGTGCTCTGAAATATCCCATTGCAGCTTCCCAGAAAAAAGTGTTAGCAAACTGCTCCATGAAAAGAACACTGACACACTGTGAGATGAATTCACACATCACAAAGAACTTTCTCAGAAATCTTCTTTCTACTTTTTATCTGAGGATATTTCCTTTTTCATCATAGGTCTCAATGTGCTCCCACATATCCCATTGCAGATTCCAGGAAAACAGTGGTAGCAAACTCTCCATGAAAAGGAAGGTGTAACACTGTGTGCTGAATTCACACATCACAAAGAACTTTGCCAGAGAGCTTCTTTCTCTTTTTATCTTAGAATATTTCCTATGTCACCATAGGCTTCAATGCGATCCAAAATATCCCTTCTCAGATTCCACAAAAAGAGTGCTGTGAAATTCATCCATGAAAACAATCATGTAACTTTATGAGAATAATTCAAAATTACAATGTGTTTTCTCAGAAAGCTTCTTTATATTTTTTACCTGATATTTCCTTTGTCACCATAGGCTTCAATGCACTCTCAAATATCCTATTGCACATTCCACGAAAACAGTGTTAGCAAACAGCTGAAGGAAAAGAATGGAGTAACTCTGTGAGATGAATTCACCCATCACAAAGCAGTTTCTCAGAGAGCTCTTTCTTGTTTTTGGCTGTTGATATATCCTTTTTCACTACAGACCTGAATGCGCTCCCATATATCCCTTCTGATTCCCCCAAAACAGTGCTACCAAACTGATCCTTGAAAAGAATCATGTAACTCTGTGAGATGAATTCACCAATCCCAATCAGTTTCTAAGAAAGTTTCTTTCTATATTTTGTCTGAGGATATTCCATTTTTCGCCTTAGGCCTCAATGTACTCACGAATATCCCATTGCAGATTCCACGAAAAAAGTGTTAGCAAATCTCTCAATGAAAATAACGATGTAACTCTGTGAGATGAATTCACACATTGCAAAGCAGTTTAATGAAATCTTCTTTTTGATTTTTATCAGAGGACATTTCCTTTTTCACTACAATCCTCCATGTGCTCCCAAATATGTCTTTGCAGATTCCTTGAAAAAACAGTTAGCAAACTACTCCTGAAAAGAAAGCTGTAACTCTGTGAGATGAATTCACACATCAGAAACTACTTTCTCAGAAAGATCCTTTCTAATTATTATCTGAGGATATTTGCCTTGTCACCATAGGCTTCAATGCGATCCAAAATATCCCGTCTCGTATTCCCCAAAAACAGTGCTACCAAACTGATCCATGAAAAAGATCATGTAACTCTGTGAGATGAATTAACACATCACAAAGTAGTTTCTCAGAAAGCTTCTTTTTGATTTTTTTTAAATTATACTTTAAGTTCTAGGGTACATGTGCATAACGTGCAGGTTTGTTACATATGTATATATGTGCCATGTTGGTGTGCTGCACCCATCAACTCGTCAGCACCCATCAATTCATCATTTATATCAGGTATAACTCCCCAATGCAATCCCTCCCCCCTCCCCATGATAGGCCCCAGTGTGTGATGTTCCCCTTCCCGAGTCCAAGTGAGCTCATTGTTCAGTTCCCACCTATGAGTGAGAACATGCGGTGTTTGGTTTTCTCTTCTTGTGATAGTTTGCTAAGAATGATGGTTTCCAGCTGCATCCATGTCTCTACAAAGGAAGCAAACTCATCCTTTTTTATGGCTGCATAGCATTCCATGGTGTATATGTGCCACATTTTCTTAATCCAGTCTGTCACTGATGGACATTTGGGTTGATTCCAAGTCTTTGCTATTGTGAATAGTGCCGCAATAAACATACATGTGCATGTGTCTTTGTAGTAGCATAATTTATAATCCTTTGGGTATATACCCAGTAGTGGAATGGCTGGTCATATGGTACTTCTAGTTCTAGATCCTTGAGGAATCGCCATACTGTTTTCCATAATGGTTGAACTAGTTTACAATCCCACCAACAGTGTAAAAGTGTTCCTATTTCTCCACATCCTCTCCAACACCTATTGTTTCCTGATTTTTTAATGATTGCCATTCTAACTGGTGTGAGATG
>NC_045452.1:69126558-69139789 GCF_002776525.5 Piliocolobus tephrosceles
CTAGAACTAGATGTACCATATGACCCAGCCATCCCACTACTGGGTATATACCCAAAGGATTATAAATTATGCTACTACAAAGACACATGCACACGTATGTTTATTGCGGCACTATTCACAATAGCAAAGACTTGGAATCAACCCAAATGTCCATCAGTGACAGACTGGATTAAGAAAATGTGGCACATATACACCATGGAATACTATGCAGCCATAAAAAAGGATGAGTTTGCGTCCTTTGTAGAGACATGGATGCAGCTGGAAACCATCATTCTTAGCCATCATCACAAGAAGAGAAAACCAAACACCGCATGTTCTCACTCATAGGTGGGAACTGAACAATGAGCTCACTTGGACTCGGGAAGGGGAATATCACACACTGGGGCCTATCATGGGGAGGGGGGACGGGGGAGGGATTGCATTGGGGAGTTATACCTGATATAAATGATGAATTGATGGGTGCTGACGAGTTGATGGGTGCAGCACACCAACATGGCACATGTATACATATGTAACCTGCACGTTATGCACATGTACCCTAGAACTTAAAGTATAATAAAAAATAAAATAAATAAAATAAAAAAAAACAAAAAAAAAACAAAAAAAAAAAAACAAAATATCCCTTCTGATTCCCCAAAAACAGTGCTACAGAACTGCTTCATGAAAAGAATCATGTAACTCTGTGAGATGAGTTCACAAATCACAAAGCAGTTTCCCAGAAAGCTTCTTTCTAGTTTTTGTCTGAGGTTATTTCCTTTGTCACCATAAGCTTCAATATGATCCAAATTATCCCTTTGCACATTCCACAAAAACATTGTTAGCAAACTGTTCAATGAAAGGAACAGTGTAACTCTGTGAGATGAATTCACGCATCACAAATCAGTTTCTCAGAAAGCTTCATTCCAGTTTTTATCTGAGGATATTTGCTTAGTCACCATAGATTTCAATGAGATCCAAAATATCCCTTCTCAGATTCCCCAAACACAGTGCTACGAAACTGCTCCAAAAAAGAATCGTGAAACTCTGTGAGATGAATTAACATATCACAAATCAATGTCTCAGAAAGTTTCTTTCTTTTTCTTTCAGAGGAGATTTCCTTTGTCACCAAAAGTTTCAATGCGCACCGAATCATCTGTTGCAGATTCCACGAAAACAGTTTTTGCAAACTGCTCAATGAAAAGACTGGTATAACTCTGTGAGATGAATTCACAAATTACAAAACAGTTTCTCAGAAAACTTCTTTCTAGTTTTTGTCTGAGGATATTTTCTTTGTCACCATAAAGTTCAATGTGCTCCAAAATATCCCATTGCCTATTCCAAGAAAACAGTGTTAGCAAAATTCACAATGCAAAGTACAGTGTAACTCTGTGAGATGAATTCATACATCACAAGGAACTTTCTCAGAAAGGATATTTATAATTTTTATCTGAGAATATTTCCTTAGTCACAATCAGCTTCAATGCAATCCAAAGTATCCCTTCTCAGATTCCCTAAGCAGTGCTACCAACCTGATCCAGAAAAGAACCTTTAACACAGTGGGGAGAATTAACATATCACAAAGCAATTTCTCAGAAGGCTTGTTTTTAGTTTTTGTTTGAGGGTATTTCCTTTGTCACCTTAAACTTCAATGCACTCCAAAATATACCTTTGCAGATTCCATGAAAACAGTGTTAGCAAACAACTAAATGAAAAGAACCATGTCACTCAGTGAGATCAATTCACCATCACAAAGCACTTTCTCAGGAAGCTTTCTAGTTTTTATCTGATGATATTTCCTTTTTCACTATAGGCCTCAATGTGCTCCCAAATATCACTTTGCAGATTCCACGAAAACAGTGTTAGCAAATTGCTTTATGAAGACTAAGTGGACCTCTGTGAGATGAATTAACAGATCACAAAGAAGTTTCTCAGAAAGCTTCTTTCTCGTTATTTGAGGATATTTCCTTTGTCAGTATAGGCCTCAATGAGATCCCAGATATCCCTTCTCAGATTCCCCAAAGACAGTGGTAACAGACTGCTACATGTGCTCAAAAATATCACTTTGCAGATTCCACGAAAACAGTGCTAGCAAACTGCTCCCTGGGAAGAACAGTGTAACTCTGTGAGATGAATTCACACATCACAAAGCAGATGATCAGAAAGCTTCTTTCTAGTTTTTATCTGAGGATATTTGTTTTGTCACTGTAGGCTTCAATGAGATCCAAAATATCCTTCTTCTGAATCCCCAAAAACAGTGCTACCATAACGATTCATGAAAAGAATTGTGTATCTCTATGGGATGAATTCACACCTTACAAAGCATTTTCTCAGAAAGCTTCTTTCTCCATTTTATCTGAGGATATTTCATTTTTCACCATAGACCTCAACATGCTCCTAGATATCCCTTTGCAGATTTCACAAAAACAGTGTTAACAACTGCTCTATGCAAAGACAGAAAGGTGTAACTCTGTGAATTGAATTCACACATCACAAAACAGTTTCTCATAAAGCTTCTTCCTAATTTTTATCTGAGGATATTTCGTTTGTCACCATAGGCTTCAATGTGATCCAAAATATCCCTTTTCAGATTCCCCCAAAACAGTGCAGCCAAAGTGATCCATGAAAAGAATCTTGTAACTTTGTGAGATGAATTAACAAATCACTAAGCAGTTTCTCAGAAAGATTCTTTCTACTTTTTCTAGAGGAAGTTTCATATGTCACCGTAAGTTTCAATGCACTCTGAAATATCCAGTTTAAGTTTTCAAGTAAACAGTGTTAGTAAACTGCTCAATGAAAGCAATAGTGTAGCACTGTGAGAGGAATTCACACAACACCAAGCAGTTTCTCAGAAAGCTTCTTTTTCGTTTAACTATGAGGATATATGCTTTATCACCATAGGTTTCAATGCACTCCCAAATATCCTAGTGCAGATGCCAAGAACACAGTGTTATCAAACAGCTCGATGAAAAGAATGGTGTAAATCTGTGAGATGAATTCACACATCAAAAATCAGTTTCTCAGAAAGCTTCTTTTTGGTTTATCTATGAGTGTATTTCCTTTGTCACCATAAACTTCAATGTGCTAAGAAATATCAGAGTGCACATTCCAAGAAAACAGCGTAAGCAAACTGCTCAATGCGAAGTACAGTATAACTCTGTGAGTTTAATTCACAGGTCACAAAGCAGTTTCTCAGAAAGCTTCCTTCTAGTTTTTAGCTGAGGATATTTCATTTCTCAAAGTAGGTCTCAATGTACTCACAAATATCCCTTTGAGGATTCCAAGAAAACAGTGTTAGCAAACTACTCCATGAAAATAGAGGTATAACTCTGTTAGATGAATTCACACATCACAAAGTTATTTCTCAGAAAGCTTCTTTCTAGTTTTTATCTGAGGATACTCCCTTTGTCACCATAAGCTTCACTGTGATCCAAAATATCCCTTCTCAGATTCCCTAAAATCAGTGCTACCAAACTAATCCATGAAAAGAATTGTGTAGCTCTGTGAGATGAATTAACACATCACAAAGCAGTTTCTCAAAGATCTTCTGTCTAGTTTTTACATGAGGGTATTTAGTTTGTCACCATAAGCTTCAATGCACTCCAAAATATCAAATTGCAGATTCCAAGAAAATAATGTTAGCAAACTGCTCAATGAAAAGAACACATGTGAGTAACTCTGAGAGATGAATTAATGCATTAAAAATGAGTTTCTCAGATAGCTTTTTTCTAGTTTTTAACTCACCATATTTCCTTTTTCACCATCAGTCTCAATTTTCTCCCAAATATACTATTGAAGATTAAACAAAAACAGTTTTATCAAATTACTCAGAGAATGGAACCATGCAATTCTCTGAGATGAATTCACATATCACAAAGTTTCTCAGAAAGCTTCTTTCTAGTTTTTATCTTAGGATATTTCCTTTTACACTCTAGGCCTCATGGCAGTCCCAAATATCCCATTGCAGATTCAATGAAAACAGTATTAGAAAACTGCTACAAGAAAAGGAAAGTGTAACATTGTGAAATGAATTCACATGTCACAAAGTCCTTTCTCAGAAATCTTTCTACTTTTCTTCTGTGGATATTTCCTTTGTCACCATAGTCTTCAATGTGATCCAAAATATCCCTTCTCAAATTCCCCAAAAAGAGTGCTATGAAACTGCTCCTTGAAAAGAATCATGTGACACCGTCAGACGAATTAACACAATACAAAGTGGTTTTTCAGAAAGCTTCCTTCTAGTTTTTATCTGAGAATATTTAATTTTTCACCACAGGCCTCAATGCACTCCTATATACCCCTTTGCAGATACTGTGAAAACCATGTTAGCAAACTGCTCAATGAAAAGAACAGTGTAACTCTGTGACACGAATTCACACATCACAAAGCAGTTTCTCAGAAAGCTTCTTTCTAGCTTTTATCTGAGGCTATTTCCTATTTCACCATAGGCATCAAGGTGCTCTCAAATATCCCTTTGCAGATTTCACGTAAACAGTGTTAGAAAACTACTCCATGGAAAGAAAGGTGTAACTCCATGAGATGAATTCACAAATCACAAAGCAGTTTCTCACAAAGCTTCTTTCTATTATTTGTCTGAGGATATTTCTTTTGTCACCATAAACTTCAATGCGCTCTGAAATACCCCATTGCAGAATTCAAGAAAACAGTGTTAGCAAACTGCTCAATGAAAACAACAGTGTAACTCTGTGAGATGAATTTACACATCAGAAAGCTGTTTCTCAGAAAGCTTCTTTTTGGTTTTTATCTGAGGATATTTCCTTTGTCACCATATGCCTCAATGCACTCCCAAATATCCTATTGCAGACTCCATGAAAGCAGTGTTATCAAACTGCTTAATAAAAGAATGGTCTAACTATGGGAGATGAATTCACACATGAAAAAGCAATTTCTCAGAAAGCTTCTTTCTAATTTTTATCTGAGGATATTTCTTTTTTCACCGTAGGCCTCAATGTGCTTCCAAGTGTACCTTTTCAGATTGCACGAAAACACTGCTTGCAAACTGCTCCATGAAAAGTATGGTGTACTCTGTGTGCTTAATTCACTCATCATCAAACAGTTTCTTGTAAAGTTTCTTTCTAGTTTTTATCTGAGGATATTTCCTGTGTCACCATAGGCTTCAATGTGACCCAAAATATACATTCTCACATTAACCAAAAACAGCACTACCAAACTGGTCCATGAAAAAAATTGTGTAACTCTGTGAGATGAATTTACAAAAATAGAAAGAAGTTTATCAGAAAGCTTCTTTCTAGTTTTTGTCTAAGGATATTTCCTTTGTCACCATGAGATTCAGTGTGCTCCAAAATATCCCATTGCAGATTCCAGGAAAACAGTGTTAGCAAACTGCTCAATACAAATAACATTTTAACTCTGTGAGATGAATTCACACACCACAAAGTGGTTTCTCAGAAAGCTTTTTTCAAGTTCATATATGAGGACATTTCCTTTTTCACTCCAAGTTTCAATGAGATCCAAAGTATCCCTTCTCAGATTCCAAAAAAAACAGTGCTACCAAGCTGATCCATGAAAAGAATTGTGTAGCTCTGTGAGATGAATTCACACATCAAAAAGGAATTTCTCATAAATCTTCTTTCAAGTTTTTTTCTGAGGATATTTCATTTTTCACCATAGGCGTCAATGCCCTCCAAAATATCCCATTGCAGATTCCATGAAAACAGTGTTAGCAAACGGCTCCATTAAAGGAAAGGTGTAATTCTGTGAGATGAATTCATACATCACAAAGAACTTTGTCATAAAGGTTATTTATAGTTTTCATTTGAGGATATTTCCTTTGTCACCATAGGCTTCAATGCGATCCAAAATAATCTTTCTCAGATTCCCCAAAAACAGTGATGCCAAACTGATCCATGAAAAGAGTTTTGTAACGCTGTGAGATGAATTAACACACCACAAATCGGTTTCTCAGAAAGCATCTTTCTACTTTTTCTATGAGAATATTTCCTGTCACCATAAGCTTCAATGCACTCTGAAATATTCCATTTAAGATTCCAAGAAAACAGTGTTATAAAACTGCTCAAGGAAAAGAACAGTGTAAAACTGTGAGCTGGATTCTCATATCACACAGCAGTTTCTCACAAGTTTCTTTTTGGTTTATCAATGAGATTATTTCCTTTGTCACTATAGGCTTCAATGTGCTCCCAAATATCCTACTGCAGATTACACGAAAACAGTGTTATAACACTCCTGAATGAAATGCTCGGTGGAACTATGTGAGATAAATTCACACATCACAAAGAAGTTTCTCAGAAAGCATACATTTGGTTTATTTATGATGATATTTCCTTTGTCACCATAAGCTGCCATACGATAAGACATATCAGAGTGCAGATTCCAAGAAAACACTGTAAGCAAACTGCTCCATGCAAAGATCAGTGTAACTCTGTGAGTTTAATTCTGACATCACAAATCAGTTTCTCAGAAAGCTTCCTTCTAGTTTTTATCTGAGGATATTTCCTTTCACACCATAGGCTTCAATGCACTTTCAAATATCCCTTTGCAGATTGCATGAAAACAGTTTTAGTAAGCTGCTCTATTGAAATAGAGGTGTAACACTGTGAGATGAATTCACATATCACAAAGAACTTTCTCAGAAATCTTCTTCATAGTTTTTATCTGAGGATATTTCTTTTGTCACCATAGGCTTCAATGAGATCCAAACTATTCCTTCTCAGATAACCTAAAAACAGTGCTATGAAACTGATCCATGAACAGAATCATGTAACTCTGTGAGATGAATTATCATATCACAAAGTTGTTTCTCAGAAAGCTTCTTTCCAGTTTTTCTATGAAGATATTTCCTTTGTCAGCATAACCTTCAATGCACTCCGAAATATCAGATTGCAGATTCTAAGAAAATCGGGTTAGCAAACTGCTCAATGAAAAGAAGCATGTAACTCTGTGAGATGAATTCACGCATCAAAAAGGAGTTACTCAGAAAGCTTGTTTCTAGTTTCTAACTCAGGATATTTCTTTTTTTCACCTTAGGCCTCAATGTACTTCCAAATATACCTTTGCAGATTTCCCGAAAAAAGTGTTAGAAAACTGCTTCATGAAAGGAAATGTCTAACTCTGTGAGATGAATTCACACATCAAGAAGAAGTTTCTCAGAAAACTTCTTTCTTGTTTTTATCTGAGGATATTTCCTTTGTCACTATAAGCTTCAATGCACTCCCAAATATCCTACTGCAGATTAAATGAAAACAGTGTTATCAAACTGCTCAATGAAAAGATCCATGTAATTCTCTGAGATGAATTCACACATCACAAAGCAGTTTCTCAGAAAGCTTATTTCTAGTTTTTATCTGAGCATATTTACTTTTTCACTATAGGCCTCAATGCGCTCCTAAATATCCCATGACAGATTCCATGAAAACAGTTTATGCAAACTGCTCCATGACAGAAAGGTGTAACACTGTGAGGTGAATTCACATATCACAAAGTCCTTTCTCAGAAAGCTTCATTCTACTTTTCATCTGAGGATGTTTTCTTTTTCACCAGAGACTTCAATGTGATCCAAAATGTCCCTTCTCATATTCCCAAAAAACAGTTACCAAACTGCTCCATGAAAAGAATTTTGTAACTCTGTGATATAAATTTACAAATCAAAAAGCAGTTTCTCAGAAACCGTCTTTCTATTTTTTGTCTGAGAATATTTTCTTTATCAACATAAGCTTCAATGTGCTCAGAAATATCCCATTGCAGATTCCAAGAAAACAGTGTTCGCAAACTGTTCCATGAAAAGAACAGTGTAACTCTGTGAGGTGAATTAATGCATCACAAAGGAGTTTCTCGGAAAGCTTCCTTCAAGTTTTTGTCTGAGGATATTTCCTTTCTCACAGTAGGTCTCAATGCGGTCCGAAATATCACTTTGCAAATTCCTCTAGAACAGTGTTAGCAAACTGCCACATGAAAATTGAGGTATAACTCTGTGAGATGAATTCACACAAAACAAAGTCCTTTCTCCGAAAGTCTCTTTCTACCTTTTGTCTGAGGATATTTCCTTTGTCAGCATAGACTTCAATGCGATCCAAAATATTCCTTCTCAGGTTCCCCAAAAACAGTACTACCAAGCTTCTCCATGAAAAGAATCATGTAACTCTCTGAGATGAATTCTCAAATGGCAAAGCAGTTTCTCAGAAAGCTTCTTTCTAGCTTTTCTCTGTGGATATTTCCTTTGTCACCACAGGCTTCAGTGCACTCCCAAATATCCTATTGCAGATTCCAGGAAAATAGTTTTATCAAATTGCTCAATGAAAAGAACAGTGTAACTCTGTGAGAAGAATTCACATATCACAAAGCAGTTTGTCAGAAAATGTCTTTTTGGTTTTTATCTGAGAATATTTCCTTTATCACCATGAGCTCCAAAATATCCTGTTGTGGATACCACAAAAACAATGTTATCAAACTGCTGAATCATAAGAAAGGTGTAATTCTGTGAGATGAATTCACACATCATAAAGCCGTTTCTCAGAACCTTCCTTTCTGGTCTTTATCTGAGGATATTTCCTTTTTTACTGTAGTCCTCAATGCACTCCAAAATATCAATTGCAGATTCCATGAAACCAGTGTTACTAAATTGCTCCATGAAAAGAAATGTGTAACACAACTAGATGAATTCACACATCACAAAGCAGTTTCTCAGAAGCTTCTTTCTACTTTCATCTGAGGATAATTCCTTTATCACCTTAGGCTTCAATGTGATCCAAAATATCCCTTCCTAGATTCCACAAAAACAGTGCTACCAAACTGCTCCATGGAAAGAACCATAACTCTGTGAGATGAATTCAAAAACCAAAAAGCAGTTTCTCAGAAAGTTTCTTTCTAGTTTATATCTGAGGATATTTCCTTTGTCACCATAGGCTTCAATGAGATCCAAAATATCACTTCTCAGACTCTGCAAAAACAGTGCTAGGAAACTTCTCCATGAAATGAATCACATAAACCTGTGAAATGAGTTACCACAACACAAAGCAGTTTCTCAGAATGTTTCTCTCTAGTTTATATATGAAGATATTTCCTTTTTCACAATAGGCCTCAATGTGCTCCCAGATATCCCCTTGCAAATTCCACAAAAACAGTGTTAGCACACTGCTCCATGAAAACAAAGGTGTAACTCTGTGAGATGAATTCACACATCACAAAAGCCTTTCTCAGAAAGCTTCTTTCTAGTTTTTATCTAAGGATAATTTCTTTGTCACCCTAGGCTTCAATGCCATCCAAAATATCCCTACTTGGATACCCCAATAACAGTGCTAAAAAATTGATCCATGAAAAGAATCACGTAACTTTGTGAGACGAATTTACACATCACAAAGCAGTTTATCAGAAAGCTTCTTTCTAGTTTTTGTATGAATGTATTTCCTTTGTCACCACGAGCTTCAATGTGCTCCGAAGTATCTCATTATCTCATTGCAGATTCCTAGAAAAGAGTGTTAGAAAACAGCTCAATAAAACCAACAATGTAACTCTGTGAGATGAATACACTCATCAAGAAGCAGTTTCTCAGAAAGCTTCTTTCTAGTTTTAATCTGAGGATATTTCCTTTTACACCATATTCCTCACAGCGCTTCATAATATACCATTGCAGATTCCATGAAAAAAGTGTTAGCAAATTTCTCAATGAAAATAACGTTGTAACTCTGTAGGATAAATTCACACATCACAAAGCAGTTTCACAGAAAGCTTCTTTTTGGTTTTCATCTGAGGATATTTCCTTTGTCACCATAGGCTAAAAAGCAATCCAACATATCCCTTCTCAGATTCCCCCAAAAACAGTGCTACCAAAGTGCTCCATGAAAACAGTGGTGTTACTTGTGAGATGAATTCACACATCACAACGCTGTTTCTCAGAAAGTGTCCTTCAAGTTTTTATCTGAAGATATTTCCTTTGTCACCATAGGCTTCAAAGTGATCCAAAATATCCCTATTCAGATTCCCCAAAAACAGTGCAAAAAAATTGATCCATGAAAAGAATCGTGTAACTCTGTGAGATGAATTAAAACATCACAAAGCAGTTTCTCAGAAAGCTTCTTTCTACTTTTTAAATGAATGTATTTCCTTCTCACCGTAAACTTCAATGTGCTCCGATGTATCCCATTGCAGATTCCAAGAAAACATTGTTAGCAAACTGCTCAGTGAAAACAATGGTGTAACTCTGTGAGATGAATACACAAATCACAAAGATGTTTCTCAGAAAATTTCTTTCTAGTTTTAATCTGAATATATTTCCTTTGTCATCGTGAGCTTCAATGTGCTTCAATATTTCCTTTTTCATCATAGGCCTCAGTGCACTCCCGAATATCCCTTTGCAGATTCCATGAAAACAGTGCCACCAAACTGGTCAAGGAAAAGGACAGTGTAACTCTGTTGGATGAATTGACACATTACAAAGAAGTTTCTCTGAAAGCTTCGTTCTAGTTTTTATGTGAGAATATTTTCTTTAGCACTGTAGGCTTCAATGCAATACAAAATATCCCTTCTCAGATGCCCCAAAACAGGGCTACAAAACTGCTCCATGGAAAGAAAGTTGTAACTCTGTGAGACGAATTCAGAAATCACAAAGCAGTTCCTCAGAAAGCGTCTTTCTAGTTTTTGACTGAGGATATTTCCTTTGTAACCATAAGCTTCAATGTACTCTGAAATAGCCCATTACAGATACCAAGAAAACAGTGTTAGCAGACTGCTCAATGAAAAGATCAATGTAATTCTGTGAGATGAATTCACACATCGCAAAGCAGTTTCTCAGAAAGATTCTTTCTAGTTTTTGTCCGAAGATATTTCCTTTGTCACCACAGGTTTCAATGCACTCCTAAATATCCTATTTCAGACTTCATGAAAACAGTGTTATCAAACGGCTCAAAGAAAAGCACAGTGTACATCTGTGAGATGAATTCAACCATCACAAAGCAGTTTCTCAGAAAACGTCTTTCTAATTTATTTTATATTTTATTTTATTATTATTATACTTTAAGTTCTAGGGTACATGTGCATAACGTGCAGGTTTGTACATATGTATACTTGTGCCATGTTGGTGTGTTGCACCCATCAACTTGTCAGCACCCATCAACTCGTCAGCACCCATCAACTCGTCATTTACATCATCTAAGTGTATTTCTTTTTTCTCCCTAGGCCTCTATTCGCTCCCAAATATCCCTTTACAGATTCCATGAAAGCAGTGTTAGCAAACTGCTCCATGAAATCAAACGTGTAACTCTGTGAGATGAATTTGCACATCCCTAAAGCCTTTCTCAGAAAGTCTTTTTCAAGTTGTTATCTGAGGATAATTTCTTTGTCACCCTAAGCTTCAATGCTATCCAAAATATCCCTACTCAGATACCCGAAAAACAGTGCTAAAAAAATTGATCTATGAAAAGAATCATGTGACTCTGTGAGATGAATTAACACATCACAAAGCAGTTTCTCAGAATGATTCTTTCTAGTTTTCATATGAATGTATTTCCTTTATCAATGTAAGCGTCAATGTGCTCCAAAGTGTCCCAGTGCAGTTTCCTAGAAAACAGTGTTAGCAAACTGCTCAATGAAAGTAACAGTGTAATTCCATGAGATGAATACACCAATCACAAAACAGTTCATCAGAAAGCTTCTTTGTAGTTTTATTCTGAGGATATTTCCTTTTTCACCATAGGCCTCAGTGCACTCAAAAATATCCCTTTGCAGATTCCATGAAAACAGTGTTAGCAAACTCGTCCATGAAAAGAAAGGTGTAACTCTTAGAGATGAATACATACATCATGAAAATGTTTCTCTGAAAGCTTCTTTCTATTTGTAATCTGAGGATATTTCCTTGGACACCATAGGCTTCAAAGCAATCCAAAATATCCCCACGCAGATTCCCCTAAAACAGTGCTATCAAACTGATCCATTGAAAGTATTGTGTATCTGTGAGGTTAATTCACAAATCACAAAGCAGTTTCTCAGAAAATTTCTTTCTATTTCTTATCTGAGTATATTTATTTTTTTAACAGTAGGCTTCAATGTGCTCCAAAATATGACATTGCAGATTCCAAGAAAACAGGGTGAGCAATCTTCTTATTGAAAAGAACAGTGTAATTCTGTGAGTTGAATTCACACATCACAAAAGAGTTTCTCAGAAAGCTTCTTTCTCTTCTTTCTATAATGATATTTCTTTTTTCACCATAGGCCTCAATGCACTCATAAATATTCTTTTGCAGATTCCACGAAAACTGTGTTAGCAACTGCTCCATGGAAAGACAGGTGTAACTCTATAAGATGAATTCACACATCACTAAGAACTTTCTCAGAAAGTTTCTTTCTATTTTTTTTCTGAGGATAATTCCTTACTTACCATTGGCTTCAATGCGATCCAAAATATCCCTTCATAGATTCCCAAAAAACCGTGCTACCAAACTTATCCATGAAAAGAATCATGTAACTCTGTGAGATGAATTCACACATCAGAAAGCAGTTTCTCACAAAACTTCTTTCTAGTTTTTTTCTGAGGATATTTCGTTTGACACCATAGGCTTCAATGCAATCCAAAATATCCCTCATTTTATATATTTTCTGAGGATATTTACTTTTCCACAATAAGCTTCAATGCGCTCCAAAGTATCACACCATAGGTTCAAACAAAGCAGTGTTAGAAAACTGCTCAATGAAAAGAACAGGGTAACTCTGTGACTTGAATTCCCACATCACAAAGTAGTTTCTCAGAAAGCTTCTTTTTGGTTTTCCTGTGGGGATATTTTCTTTGTCACCATAGCCTTGAATGCACTCCCAAATATCCTATTGCAGACTCCACGAAAACAGTGTTATCAAAAGGCTCAATGAAGCAAATAGTGTAGCTCTGTGAGACGAATTCACCTATAACAAAACAGTTTCTCACAAAGCTTCTTTCTAGTTTTTTTTTTTTTTTTTTTTTTTTATACTTTAAGTTCTAGGATACATGTGCATAACGTGCAGGTTACATATGTATACATGAGCCATGTTGGTGTGCTGCACCCATCAACTCGTCAGCACCCATCAATTCATCATTTATATCAGGTATAACTCCCCAATGCAATCCCTCCCCCTCCCCCCTCCCCATGATAGGTCCCAGTGTGTGATGTTCCCCTTCCCGAGTCCAAGTGAGCTCATTGTTCAGTTCCCACCTATGAGTGAGAACATGCGGTGTTTGGTTTTCTCTTCTTGTGATAATTTGCTAAGAATGATGGTTTCCAGCTGCATCCATGTC